>NC_048300.1:27518176-27637421 GCF_013100865.1 Trachemys scripta elegans | reverse complement strand
GAAGAGACAGGGGAGGAGCAGAGCCTCCGGCCGCGGCGGCTCTGCTCCTCCCTGACTCTTCAGCTCTGTTTAAGAGCCGGGCTGCCCGAGCGCTGCCGGCTTCGGGCAGCTCCCGTGCCTCTGGACCCTGCGCCGCTGGAGCCCGGGAGGGGAAGTGCCCAGCTGGGGGCGCAGGGTCCGGGGGCATAGGGGCTGCCCAAAGCCCAAGCGCTACCGGCTTCACGATTTGCCGGACAGCCTCCAGACCCTGCGCCCCCGGCTGGGCACTTCCCCTGCCAGGCTCCAGCTGCGCTGGGGAAGCGCCGGCCAGGGGCCCAGGGTCTGGGGGCTGCCTGGCAAACCGTGGCGGAGAGTTCCATATCCACGTGGTGCTCAGGCACCAGCAATATTCAGAGTCAGGGGCCCAGCTCCTCCAATATTTGGGGCCGGGTCTCCCCCCCGGCCCCACCTGCTCCCCCCCGGCCCCACCTGCTCCCCCCCGTGCCTCGCCCCCGTGCCTCCCCCAAGTGTCCCATGGCCCCGACTTGCTGCCCCCCCACCTTCCCCAGACAGTGTCTCTGTCTTTGTCTCCTCCATGCTGCTTCCCTGCAGCAACTGCTGCCACAGGGTCCTAGAGCCCCCCTTCTCCACTGCCAGGGCAGACTGACTCTGAGCCTGCCCTTCCCCCTCAAACCCTTCCCTTTTCCAGCAGGACCCTCCAGCAGCACAGCCCCCTCCCCCCCCAGCCCACAGTCACTGCTCCTGCCCCATGTTGGGCAAGGAGGCAACCCCATCCCTCACCCCCAGTGAGGCTACAGTCAGGGGCAACAGCAGGGGAGGAGACGCACACAGCACCCCACGGCACCTACTACGGGGGAGGAAAGGGAGATTCCTGAACCTGAGAGGGGCCCTAGGAGCACATGCAGTGACAGTGGTGGGGGTGAATGTGCTGCTGGGGGGCAGGAAATGGAGGCTCCTCCCCCAGAGCTTGCTGCTGCTGGCAGGGAAAGGGCTGAGGGGAGTCCTCCTCTCTGGCCCCTGTCCCGGAGCAGCCCAAACTCATCCCCAGCCCTGCCCTACCCCAGAGCCCGCACTCCCAGTCAGAACTTTCACCCCCCCCACCGCACCCTCAACCCTCTACCCTAGCCCTGAGCCCCTCCAGCACCCCAAACATCTTATCTTCAGTCCCAGCCAGAGCCCTCACCCCGCACACTCCTACTCTTGCCTTGAGCCCCTCCCACATCCTAACCCCCCCCCATTGCCAGCCCCAGACAGAGCCCTTACCCCCTAGTCTCGCCCCGAGCCCCCACCCCCTAGTCTCGCCCTGAGCCCCTCCCACACTCCAAACCCCTCATCTGCTGCCACACCCCACAGCCTTCATCCCTGTACCCCATCCCTCTGTACCCCCCATCCCCAAACTCCCTCCCAGAGCCTGCACCCTGCCCCCCAATCCCCTGCCCCAGCCTAGGGCCTGCACCCCAGACCTCCTCCCTCACCCAAACTCCCTCCCAGAGCCTTGGGCAGGTGGGGAGGGGGCTGATTTGGGGTGGGGGCGGAGTTTGGGCAAGGGCAGGTTCTGAGCACCACCAAAATTTCTACAAAAATGCCACCCCTGGCTACCATATAATTCCATATGAATACATCATTGACATGTCTAAGTATTAAGGTGTATGCTGGCTTTCAGCTCTGGCTGCCACTGGTGTAAGCATCTGGCATATTTTCTTAGCTATACCGCATTGGTTAATGCTGTCACCTTATTTTTAACGTAAGTAATCATTTTGGGATGTGACAATATTACATTTGTACCAGCTGCATGTTAAAACAAATTGATATACATTCATAGAGTCACCCTCCTGGAGAGACAGACTGCTGGAGGCAATTCCACAATCTGGATAGTACCATACTTCAAGTCAAGGTAGGTTCAAACAAATCTGGGACCCTATGCAAATTCTAGTGATGAGTCCCAGCCAGGGCAGCGATAGATGGGGAAACGCTTATTTATTTTTATGGGGCTCAATTTACTAACATTACAGAGTTCTGTCAGCATGAACTAGCTCGTTCTCCATACCATGCAGCAACATGAGCAGTAAACATCATCCTATCCCTGACGGAGGACCCCCTAGCCTGGGAATAGAGCTGGGCAGGAACTGCTTTTATTTTTGAGATTTCCTGCAAAACCAAATTCTGAAAAAAATATTTTTGGTCAATTGGAAAGTTTTATTTTCAGATTTTGACTCTTTTTAGCTATTTTATATTTTATAACATGGAATTTAAAAAACTGATACAAAGTCATTCCAAAATGGAAAATCTAAATGTTCCATTCCATTCAAATGATTCAACCAAAAAGGTTGAAACACTGCTATCTAAATGATTTTTTTCAATAAAATGTTGTCAAAATCAACACATTTTTGCAAATTGTTTTCCTTTCAACAAATTGATATTTTCCTACAGAAAAAAAAATCCATCAGAAAATTCCTACCAGCTCTAAGGAAAGCTCTGTGACTGCATTTCTGAATTAGCACTTCTCCTGCTCTGATATCTGAAGAAAAACAGCCCACCAAAGGGGTTTATATGACATTGTGCATGGGGGAGGTGGGTATGAATGTGCTTTTTTCAAGGCAATTTCCAGTCTGGGAAAACACTGGACAAAAAAAGAATCACCGAAACAGATACATACAGTACCTGGAACTAACCGCAGTAAGAAAAGAAAGTAAGAAACTGTCAGATGACAACTTTCATTCAAACATCCCACTTCATTTAATGAGTAGTACTAATGGATTACAACTCATGGGTTAATCTGTGGCATGTAAGGGCAATCTATTGCATAGTACACACGTGCACTATACCAGCCAGGAATGCTCTGGGGGCACTTTGCAGCTCTTAAATCTCTTTGCAGGTGCACAAGTGGTCCTACCAGGTCTGGCTTTGGTCCCATCTGTGCCCATCCCTTTAAAGAAAGTGACGTTTCCTGCACCTTGTGCACCATGGGTGCAAACACTGGGATTCTGGCTGTCTCCAGTGGAGGTACAAAAAGGTAGGAAAGCATACACCATCCACACTCTACCACCAGTGCTCTTATCCCTTCCATTCATGGTGGAGACATGCAGGGGCATCCAAAGTCAAAGTCTGGCCCTGTATATACAAGGATCATGGGATACATCACTGAAATGGGTCCATTGCCAGGGTGGAAGGCGGCAGACTTTAAACAGCACATGGTAGGCTGGAAGTAAGACTTTCATCTAGTTGAAAATATGGGGTTGCACTGTAACTGGAATTTATCCAGGCCTAACACTCTCTCTCTCTTTCAAAAAGTGCCGTGGGATATTTAGTACTACAAGCGATCAGAACCATGGGTTTATGACTCTTCCAGTGACAGAGTGCCCCCTAGCACCATGCTTGGGTATTGATTTAGCTTGTTACTTAGCACTGTTTCAGCTAAACCTTTCAACATTCCTGCACCCTCATGCACACAAAATGTCATTTTCTAATTTGCTCTACTCAGTGACTGACAGTGACACACTTAGGTCAAAGAACTAAAGAACCAGACATAAAATGATGCAGCTAGCTATAGCTCACCCTTTGATTTCCAGATCCATCACCATTTTTGACATGCAGCACATTTTATGGCTTCAGGAAATAAATGTTATGGTTTCACTATGAAAATTACTATAGTTAATGGCATAATGGCTGCAACTGCCTGGTATAAAAACCTGATTTTTCCACTTATTGGTAGAACAGCAGAGAGAGAGAGAGAGAGAAAACAGAACAAAAAAGCGATTTCCACTCGGTTCAATTGCTAAATGTTTTGTGGTTCTTCAATGACGACAATCTCACTGATGTAACTAGGGCACCATAGCACCTCTATGGCTCTAACAGTAACACCTTAATGCTGTAGTCTGCTAGTTTCGGGAAATGCAAACTGTGCCCCCTGGCACTCATCTGGAGACTGTTGCAACCATGGGGGATTCACCAGCAAGAGACAGTGATACTGGGAGGGCAATTTAAAGTTTTCTCTTGAGACTCAAGAAGAGCTCCTTCTGCTGACACTGCCCATACGGAGTGCTGAGATGATAGTCCTTCCGGGCAACTTGCCCCATACTCTCCTAGGTTGATCTTGCCAGCTTTTGGAGACATGCCAACCATTTCCAGGCCCTCCAGCAGAGCAGTGGTTGTGCGCAATCTGAATCACTGCTACCCCTCTTCTAATAGCTATTCAGTCACCAAGGTCCCTGAGCCCGGGATCCATTGACTTGCACCCATAGAGTGAATTGGACCAAGAGACTGAATCAACTATCCATGTGGAAAAATGAGACCCTTCTCGCTGCCCTATGACCTACATGGTAGCAACAGCTGCTTTGAGACCCACAGGAGGTAAGAGGAAACCTTCACTTTAGATAAGGGAAAAGTTTACCTCTGAGACATGGTTAGCTGTCCATCTGCACAGTGTAAATTGGACACAGCAGATCAAAGCTGACATATTTGTCAGCCAAAGAGATTGGCAATTCACAGGATCTTAATTTTTCTGTTTAAAACATTATCTCTGAATGAAATGATTAAGAAGCTAAAAGCAAACTGCACTAATAAAAGCAAGTTATAATACATATACATACAATACATCTAAACAAGTTACAATACACTTCTGATCCAGTTTGTCTCATTACTGACTTTAACCCAGTGTTTAGTATTGCATTTATTTTGTCCATTGTAAAAGTAGAATAATTTTTACAGGACCTTTCCAATGGCAAATCAGGGATTTTCCAGAACTGTTGCACTTCCATTTGAAGTGATCCCTTTATGAACAAATCCTTTACTAGGCTGGATAATTACTGCATATATGTATATGCAGTGGTGCAAATAAAAATCATTTCTTGCCCGTACTGCACTCATGGGAGGGATGCAACGGGGGGGCGGGGGAAAGGGGGGCACATGACTTCTCCACGTGACCCTCCATGTGACTCTGCCCCACCCCCAGCTTGGAGTCCCAACACTCTCACCTGGCCCCTCCGACACCCCCCTTACCTGTCTAAAATTTTACAACTGGATCTATTAAACAGATGCAGTTGTAAAATGATGCTTTGGTCCCATGGTGCCACCTGTACTTCCAGGTCTCATTGAGGATCCAGCAGCATCCCAAATTGAAAACTTCTTAAATGAAAGATGGGTAGGAAGGACAATCATCCCACTTTCCCTTAAGACACCAAGCAACTCTGGGAACAAAACAGGCAACAAGCTCTGCAGATGTGAAAAATTCCTAGAAATGTTAAGATGCAAAACACACAAAACATAAAACCATCACATTTACCACACACAGGGATACAGAAAAGGGAAGGAGCAGAGAGGGAAGGAAGATATGAATGGAGAAAAGGAGAGGAAATGTAAAGAGGAAAGATATATGGGAGAATCTTCCTTGAACTTTGAGTTCTCTCTTTCAGTCAGGTATAGTGCATTGTTCCTACACAGTGGCTTTTATACAATAATAATTCCCCCAGTGTTTCAGTCCTATATTTGGTCTAACATAGCTCCCAGTGTTACAAGGGGAATTTTTTTTCTTTCACTATTGGTTAGCTGAGTTTTCTTGTTGCATAGTTAGATTGAAATCCCTTGTATATTATTCTAGAAAGAGACCTACATCTTTTCTCTGTTTTATTGTTTGGTATTAGATTCATGTTGTAATGCCAGGTTCACCATCAGACATTTTTCCAGAACATGAAGGTCACATTTGGAAACAATAGCAGCAGAGGTGTCACATGCAGCATAGAAAACAATACAGCCCAAGGGCATGTAGCCAGATATGGTGGGACAGAGGCTGCTCAGCCTGCAAAACCACAAGAGCTGCTGCCCAAAAGTGCATCTTTCATTTATCCAATCAACCAGGCCACTTAGGTGCTTTAGTTCTATGCCCATACTGATTTCAGTCAGCTAATTCATAGCACTGTTTAGTCACCATTAGAGTCTGGTTAGCTACTTACAGCACATAGATCATCCCTTTTACCCCGTTTGAGAATTTTCATGAACACATTTTGATTTTATTTATTACAGACTTGCTCATCATTTAAAATTGTTAAACGAAATAGTAATGAAATCTATTCCTCATTCATGTCATGACTGTTCTGACATGGGCCCATGACTTAGTTACATGAGCCCAGATCCTCAAAGGTATTTAGTCACCTAATTCCCATTAAAATGCATGGGCATTGGGTGCCTAAATACCTATGAAGATCTGGGCCCAGCTATTATCATTTCTGGTCCCTGACTTGATGACAAGCATTCATAAACAGGAGAAAAAGGTGTTCAGAACCTGAGACGGATAGATGTTTCCAACACATGAAAAGGCATTTCCTCAAGTATCCAAGAGAACTTCACTGTCTAAGAACATTCTTGCAGATTAAAATGTTACTTGTACAAATGTTGTGAGACATGAATTAAAAGGAATATGAATATTGTCAAGGTGAATCTGTGGTTTTCATTCAAATAAATGCTCATAAATACTTTTCTTTTTTTTCATATTCTCCAAGCTCTAGGAACCATTCTCAGTTACTTCTCAAGCCCCCAGTGAGCTTAATTAAATAAAAAAACACAGCTCACATAAGGCTAGATTTTCAGAGCTCACAGCCTGATTTTTCAAGTGGTCAGCACTCACCAGGGTAGAGTTTCAAGAGAGCTCAACTTCATTTAGGCACCTAGATAAGGGCCAGATTTTCAAAAGAAAATCTGGAAAATGTGGTCTCTAATGTTTGATGTGTATCTTCTGCCATTGTTAAATCACACTGACAGGGATCCTCTGTTGTGGGTGGAGGACACTAATGACCAACTCCTGTGCCTCCTGACCAAAGTAAAAAAACAGCAATAAACATGCTACCAAACTTAAACAAAGGCTTTGTTTAAGTTTGGTAGCATATGTATTGTACTGTTAAGAATGAATACCCTAGCAGCAGCGGAGAAAGGAGCAGAGTACAGCCCTGCCCCCCCAGCCATGTCCTCAAGTGGGGCTACACAGCTCCTTGGAGGCTGGGGTGGGGGGCAAGCTGCCAGTGTGGGGCTGTCCGGTGACCCAACGTCTTTCCGGTACCTCATACCAGCTAGAAATCTCTTGAAGGTACAGGGTACCAGAGGGTACTGCCGTCCTTGCACTCCTGTGTATATGGCTGATTGCAAACTCTGTCAATAAGGAACTGTGGGCACGACTTCACTACAGAGTTTACAGCAACGCAGCTGCACCGATGTAACTGTGCCACTGTACACTCTCTAATGTAGCCTCTCTAACCCAATGGGAGAGAGCTTTTCCAACAGCCATGGGCGGTGGGTGAAGTTTCCCCTGGGCGAGGCTAGCTCCCTGTCCCACCTCTTCCGCCCACAGCCCCACCCACACTACACCCCCACTCTGCCCCAGGTCCCCTCCCCGCTTGGCCCCCATGCTGCTCGCTGCATCCCTTCTCTCCTCCACCCCCCACTTCTGTGAGATTCCCACCACCTGCAGGGACACGGTGAGTGGTGTGGACCTCTGAAGTCAGTGTTGCCAAGTCTCACAAAAAAAAAAAGTGGCACTGCCTTTCAAAACAAGCCCAACCCATTTCAGAGGGTGGGCAGTGGGGGTGTTTATACAAATTTCATAATCATTTTTAGCAATAATGTAAATACACACAAATGTATTATTTTAATAATTTTAATGTGTAACAGTGTTGTAAGCAGCAAAACTAGAACTAGAACTAAAAGGGGTCAGGGAGTGGGACTTGCATGCAGCATCTGCCCCCCCAACTCACCCTGCTAGAGCTCAGTGGGCTTCGGCGCACCATTTCCCTGCTGTGGCTCCCCTTGGCCAGCTGGTTTTCACTGCCTCCCCCTACTTACCTGGGGTGGGACTGCACCCAGTTCACACTTGTTTGTAATTGTGAATAGGCTTTGTAGACAAAACTGGGTTTAAACAGAGTAGGTGTGTCGTTCTTCCATTGTTTCGAGCCACTGAAACAAATTGAAACAAATCTGTTCCTTGGACGTAGTCCCAATTTAAGGTGACCTAGAAAGAGAATGAAAAAACTGGGTTTCTGCTCTCTTTCTTTCTGGTGTATTAAGAAGGCATGAAAGGGTTTGGGTTTTTTATTTTTAAGTTTGGGATATGTTCCTGCTTTTGTTATATTACCAGTTCTGGTATCATCTACCCTGTTTGTCCCAAAAGAGACTATGGATGTTTAGTGAACTGCTAGGATTAATTACACTAACTTATTATACCTGAGAAACACTTGGAAGAAACCTTTCTTTGTTAAGGATCACTTCAACTTTCAATTAAGAGCTAAGAACATTCACCATCCACAATGGAGACTTTGAAGTCCTCAAGCAAAATCTGGAGAACAACAGAATTGGCATACTTGATCTTTCCAAAAGGAGAGAAAATAAAACACTTACCTTCCCCCCCCCCCAAAAAAACAAAACTTAATTGTTTTCTTAATTGCTTCCAACCCTATCTTTCCCCTCTCCATTTGTGGATCATTTTTAAGCATACTTTTAATTTATCAGGTTGCCAATTAAAGGGATCCTGCTACATATAATCATGAGATTGTCACCAGGCAGTGTAATTGCCCTTCAGTAAATTTATTTACTATTGCCCCACTGAAAGACCAGCATTGTCTGTACCTGGGCACATGTGAGTTTATTTTCGTGTTGCTGGGGTGTACTCTGCATTCTGGATGTGTATAGGCATTCCTATTTATGGATCCCTAACTAAGTCCATTTCAACATCATTGAATTCTAAACATCTGGATTTATTATTATTAAATTTTGGATTGTGAAGAATGTTAATCTGTCTCAAAGCAAAGCCTTGAATGCTTTCCTCCTTTCCTCCATACTGCTAATGTCCAGCTCCTTCTTGTCTTTTCATTTCACATTTAAATGTAATTTATTTTCACTTTTATTGTTGAGAGGAAGCCAGTGGAAAACCTACTTATTAGAACAGCAATGAAGAAGCAATGCTACACATTACATTTTATTTCTTCATAGCTGGGGGCAATGAATGTATTTGCCTTCAGCTCATGCATTAGTATTCCCAGCTACCCAGAAACAAAACATCATGGGTTTTTTTTTTCAGAGCGGATTGTCTAGCTTTAGGTGATATATGTACAAGTTAGAATAAAAAAAGCTATTATTTTTTACCTACTAATATATTTCTACCTCTGTAATGTGTTACTTCCTCACACCAAATAATAAAGCTCTTAAAAGTGGCCTTTAGTTGGCTTTATTACTTTTTAAAGTTCTCAAAATTTGTAGAAGCTGCAGAAACAGGTCACAGATCTTGATGGTACCCAGATGACCCATTCATCAACACAAATTTTGCTGGATTTCAAAAGCCTTTTCTCTCCTTTTTATTGTGCACATCAGTTGGCCACAGAGCAAACAAGGGGTGAAAACCTGATGTACAAAACTCTATCCCAATGAACCTACCTGATCCAAGGAGAGAAGAAAAATCTGGTCTCTCCTGAGCAGTTTTTTTCTTTTACAATTGTAGCATCAACTCTCTAAACTGGGTCAAGTGCTGTGGATATCTCTGACCACCAACCAATGGCAAAATATGAATAGCTAAAAATACACGCCCTAGGCAATATGTATCAATTATTTACATGTATGCCCGATTGTGTGTATGTGTACAAGATTTTCCAAAGTCACTAGTGACTTTGGGTAGCACAATTTTTGGGTGCCTAACATAAGACAATTTAAACTGGCCTGTTTTTAGAGGGTTCCCACACATACATACGCACATGAAATATTATGCTGAGCACACACCCTCTAAAACCAGGCCCCTTTAACTTGTATTGTGTTAGGCACCCAAAATTTGTGATGAAATGTGTTTAAAATCTTGTACGCCTTGCAAGATTTTGTAAGCCCTGTTTCTGGCTCTCCTATTACTTTGGCTAGCAAAATAGCTCTGTTTTTAAAATTGCCAGATTTAGTTACTCTGAAGGCCAAGGAGAATTTTTCTTCAAAATTTAAAAACAAAACAAACAAACAAAACATCAAACTGTTTTTGCACTGCAGGTTATTACACAATTATCCTGAATAAACAAAAAAAACATGTTTCTAATAAATTATTCAACTAAGAGAATTTTTTCACTTGACCAGAGCTCAGAGTATTACCACTATACATTAACTAGTTTATATGAGAGTGTTCAACCAACTTCATAGCTGGTAAATGCCACAAGAAAAGTATTCATGAGGTACATTTGTAATGCAAAATGGCAAAATCATATTTTTCAAAACCAATTCAAATAGTTCTATCGGAGTAAATGTTGCAGAAGTGGAAGAGTTCCTGATGCTGAGGTGCAAAGCCCATTGAGTTCAGTGGAAGTTAAGGGCTCTCACCTTAACTTACAAGACGGTAAGCTAGGAGAATGCACAGTCAATATCTGGCTTGGACTCTGGGATTCATTTTGGGTGAATGCTGATAGTTGTCTGCGAGACCTTACACTCCACTCAATGGCATTTGTCTGTCTGTAACACGTTTGACGGTAACACGTTAATTTTAGAATGCTGCATCTGCTCAATTTCAAAATTTCAGGGACTGTTCTAGGCATGAGTGGGTGGAGCCCTATTGACTTTGGTGAAAATTGGAAAACAAGAATGAGGAAATGGGGGATAAACAAGCCTCTTGCATCCAGGGCTGGATTAACTTTTTGTGGACCTGGCTCCAAACATATTTGTGGCCCCCCGGGGAATGATTGTAAAAGGGGCCGGGGGCAAAAGCACAGTGGGGCGGGAGCTAGGTTTGGTTCCTGGAGCAAGGGAGGGGCCAGGGGTAAACTGCAAATGCAGCAGGGCTGGGGAGGGAGCAATCAAGATTCCCCCCCCGCCCCTGCCCACATAAAGCGGGTACCTACCTTCTCCCTGGTTCTAGCCCATTCTCTTCGTCTCTCTCTGCACTGAGCTGCCCTTCCTCCAGTGTGACAAAGTGGGAATGTTCTCAATATTTTCTCTGAATACTGTGTGAGTGCCTCAGTTTCCCCTATGCATTTCTTAAGTATCTCAGTGGTGGGATAAGGGTGTGTGATTGTTGCAGAGCCCTAGAGGGCAGGTGTGATGCTGTCTGCACAGAGAATGGCTAACACACTATCTCCTGGCAACTGATGGCCTGGGCCCCTCCCCTGCAAGGTGCCAACGAAGGTGTTGGAGAACAAAGAGATCAGGTGACCTCCTGGACTGGGGAAAGAGACAAAGGACAGAGGAGGGGCTGGAGGGGGTTGCAGTTTGGAGCTGGCTGGAGAAGCGGAGGGAGCTCCAGCACTGGTGTCTGGCCTCCCTACCCCACAAGACTGAGGGGGTCCTGTTTTCCATATCTACAAGCTCTTCTTTGACTGTGTTCCTGTCATCTAATAAACCTTCTGTTTTACTGGCTGGCTGAGAGTCATGGTGAATCGCAGGAAGTGGGGGATGCAGGACCCATGGTAAATCCGGTACTGCTTGCATCTGGTTAGCAGAGACAGCAGCTTCAGTCATCTCTGTAATTATATATAAATCAAAGTACTAGTTGATGGCAGCCATTAACACTTTCTAGCATAACAATATCCCCACCCCCATCTCAGCTCTGCAGATCCTCCTGATGGTGTTTGAAATATTGACACTCTGAAAGAGAAAGAAATGAAGGAAGAAAGGAAGGGGCAAGGGAGGGAGAATAATGGGGGGGATGGGTAAAAGAGAGCACAGAACCCTGGTTGGGAGATTGGGGGATCCTTGTATGGAAGGTATGGAGGACTCTTGGGTGGAGGGAAGCAAAGGCATGGCGGCACACAGAACCTGATATGTGTGGGGAATGGGAAGCCTGGGGATGCACCTGAGCACCTGGCATGTGACAGAGGAGTGAATGGGAGGCTCAGAGCCTCTGGAATGGGGGACACTGAGAGCTCCTGGTATGAAGGTAGGGATGGGAGAGTTGCAGGGAGTCCCTGATAAAGAGAGGGATGGGAGGGTGGCATGCAGGGAGCTTGGAGGGGAAATGGAGGAATGGAAGGAGCCATTGGTGTGTGTGCAATGCACTCATCCTATGGATGCAACAGAGTGAGCAACAATGCAATTATTAGTATGATTAAAAAGGCCATTGGGCTGAAATGTTGATTCCTTTACCTAAGTAATAAAAACCTGTTTGTAAAGGTATTAGGAAAAATGTGGGGGTTTAATAATTGATACTGAATTAATCTGTCTGTCATTAATATGGTGTGTCTGTACTATATGGGGGTCTGACTGCAGAGCACAGGGCAAGAGGGAGGAGGCCCTTTCTTAGTCTCCTAACAGCTTACACCTATGGATTGTAAAAAGAGGTACCAGAGCAAGTAGCCTTGATAGCATTAGCCTTCTGTACTAGAGAGCATGGAAACCAGTTTTCCATGGTGAGTCAGAGGGAACCAAACTGAGAGACCCACAGACATTCAGTTTCTTTCAGACACTTTGCAGTTTCTGTTCTGTTCCTGCCATTTAAGAGGACAACTGTCTAACTTACCTTGTAGTGACATGTAAGCTTAGATGAGGCAAATATATGTGTAGGATGGTTGTTGTTTTCTTGAATGCTTGGTTCCAAGAAGTATGTGTTGGTCACTAATATCACTGGTCACAGGTTCCTAAAGTGAGGAAACACAGGTACCCAAAACCCAGTCAGGCCTGCAGGATGATAAGCAATTGATACACACAGGGCATTGTAGCCAGCTCCTGGTCCAAGAATGAGATTGCACCCTGAGAAAGGTAGTGTCAAGACCTGAGATGGGTGCTCTCAGAGGGACCAGAAGGGGGACAGAGGTGCAGCTAGCCCCATAAACTTGACAGGTATATAATGTATGCAAATGACTCTAATTCACTAAGACTAATCTTACTTTGTTATTTATCTAATTCATGGCCCTTGCTGACCCAGGATGAGGCTGGTGAGATTATATTTGTTGAAAAAAAATGTTGAAAAGTGTGTTTTCCATTTCTCCTCTCAGGGGGTTGAGTCACAGGATCTGTGTAGTGCTGAGTTAGTAGCCCCTCCCTTAACTTGGCCTCTGCCTGCGGTATGTACCTATCACTTAAATCAGCTTCTCTACCAGATGACTGAAAGACAGCTAATGTGATGCCAATTTTTAAAAAAGACTCTAGTGACAATCCTGGCAATTTCAGGCCAGTAAGCTTAACTTCAGTACCAAGCAAATTGATTGAACCTATAGTAATAAAAAGAATGATCAGATACCTAGATGAACATGGTTTGTTGGGGAAGAATCAAGACAGATTTTGTAAAGGGAAATCATGCTCCACCAATCTATTAGCATTCTTTGGGAAGGTCAAAAGGCATGTGGACAAGAGTTAACCAGTGGATATAGTGTACTTGGACTTTCTGAAAGGTCCCACACCAAAGTCTCTTAAGCAAAGTAAACTGTCATGGGATAAGAGGGACGGTCCTCTCATGGGTCTGTAATTGGTTAAAAGATAGGAAGCAAAGGGTAGGAATAAATTATCAGTTTCAACAATAGAGAGAGATAAATAATGGTGTCCCCCAGGGATCTGTACTGGGACCAATGTTGTTCAACATATTCATAAATGCTCTGGGAAAAGGGATAAACAGTAAGGTAGCAAAGTTTGCAGATGATACAAAATTACTCAAGATAGTTATGCATGCAGTTCTGGTTGCCCCATCTCAAAAACAATATATTAGAATTGGAAAAAGTACAGCAATGGGCAACAAAAATGATTAAGGGTGTGGAACTGCTTCCACATGAGGAGAAATTTAAAAGAATGGGACTGTTCATCTTGGAAAAGGGATGACTAAGGGGGGATATGATCGAGGTTTATAAAATTATAAATGGTATGGAGAAAGTAAATAAGGAAGTGCTATTTACCCCTTCACATAACACAAAAACAAGGGATCGCCCAATGAAATTAATAGGCAGCAGGTTTAAAACAAACATAAGGAAGTAATTCTTCATAGAACACACAGTCAATCAGTGGAACTCTTTGCCAGGGGATTTTGTGAAGGCCAAAAGTATAACTGGGTTCAAAAAAGAACTAGATAACTCCATGGAGGTTAGGACCATCAATGGCTATTAGCCAAGGTAGTCAGGGATTCTACCCCGTGGTGTAGGTGTCCCTAAGCTGGGAGTGGACAGGGGATGAAACACTTGATAATTGCCCTGTTCTGTTCATTCTCTTTGATGTGTATGGCATTGGCCACTCTCAGAAGACAGAATACTGGGCTAGGTAGACCATTGGTCTGGCTCAGTATGGCCATTCTTATGTTCTCAATGGCACTCTCAATTTGGGGGTTGTGCAGAGAGACTTTCTGTAGCATGTAGGTGATTGTCCATGCCCAACCCAAAGTTTTCTGTTGGGCATGGACTTGCATCATCCTTCTACACTAGGGTGAAATTTACCTAGTATGTTCAGGGTGTTACAATCATTAGTCATCATTAGTTTTGACTGATCCTAAGAAGATCATTGTGGTATTCAGTAATCGCTGGGCCAAGGAGTCTGACAGAGCACTGCTTCATTCAGTGTCTGAGTTCTAACTGATCAGTATTGCATAACATGAGCCTCTGCATAACATAAAAACCAGTTCCAGCTAGCTCTTTACAGAGCCTTTTAAAGGTACAGTTTCCCACACTCACGTATGGAGCAATGAGATGTACTGCACATAGGACAGAGACCCTAATTTAGAGAGGAATGGACCACAGAAATCAGAAACAATTCACACACATTCAAGGAAGTCTTGGAGGAATAACAGCTTCTGAAGCTAATATGGGTAACATTAAAAACCAAACATTCAATGTCCCAGGTAGCTCAAGAACATCTATGCCTTCCTATTCATAGAATAGGGGCTACCTGATTCCATAATTACAGTTGGGTAGTCATACTGTGTTTCTAATGGCACGCACTGCACACATTAATCTGCTAAGAAAAAGGAAGGTGGAGGCCATGTCCTAAGTTTCCTATAAGCTGCACGTAGCGTCGTGCAGATGCTCAGGGAACCTGCCCGGGTACCTGTCATGGCCAGGGGAGGTGCACCCCTCCCCCGGCCCCAACCTAGCCCAGCCCCCAACCTGTCATGGCCTGAACACCCCTACCCCAGCCCGAACCCTGCTGCAGCTGGAGAAGCCCAGCCTAAACCCAAACTGAACCCAGCCCTGGCCTAGGCCTGCCACGGCACTCCTCCCCCAGCCCTGGCCTGGACCTGCCGCAGCAGGGAGAGGTGCCTCTCTCCCGCAGCCCAGGTGCTGCTGTGGGGAGAGAGAGCTGGGGGCAGTCCTCTCTCCCCACCGTAGCCCTGGAGCACCTTCCTGCACCCCAAACCCCTCATGCCCAGCCCCACCCCAGATCGCACACCCCCCAGCCAGAGCCCTCACACCCCTGCACCCTAACCCTCTGCCCCAGCCCTGAGCCCTCATCACCGGCCCCACCCCAGAGCCTGCACCCCCAGCCCTGAGCCCCCTCCCACACTCCGAACCCCTTGGCCCCAGTCCCACCACATTAATTTTGTTATGTGCACCAATATGAAAGTGATGTGTCACATATCACCCATATATTGGTGTACATAACAAAATTCATTCCACCCATAGGTGGGAAAAATTAGAGGGACCACTGGCCATGTCCCAAAATTATGTTTAGCTGAAAAAACTCTCCCTCACTGTGGTTGGCAGTATAAGCACAGCAATTTATATACTGTATTTTCTGGCGTATAAGACTACTTTTTAACCCAGGAAAATCTTCTCAAAAGTCGGGGGTCGTCTTATACGCCAGGTGTCTTATAGGGCGGGTGCTGAAACTTCCGAGCCGGACTGGAGAATCTGCGGTCGCCGCATATGGTGGGGGGAGCTCAAAAACGGCCGCATCCCCGCCCGATGACGAGGTGAGGGGGCGCCTCACCGGGAAGGTGTAAGTGAAGGGCGGAGCAAGCTGCAGGCGTCCGGGACGCCCGGGGTATGGAAAAAAGAGAGAGAGCGGTGCTGTGCCCAGAAAAACACGCCTCTTTCACCCGTCTGGCCCGCCCTTGTATCCTATTACCGTACCTCCTTCTCTGCCTCTCAGATCTCGCTCCTGAGGACTGCAGTGAAGCGGCGCAGGCGCGCATGTGCGAGATCTGAGAGGCAGAGAAGGAGGTAATAGGATACAAGGGCGGGCCAGACGGGTGAAAGAGGCGTGTTTGCGCTACCGCTCTGATAGTCTTGGAGACAGGGAGGGCTGGGCAGGCAGGGAGAGCTGACCAATCCAAGCAGGCTTTGTATACAACAACCAGCCAATCGCCGGTAAGGTACATCGCTTGCCGTGATTGGCTGGTTGTTGTATACTGGGTACCACATACAGTACAGCACCAGTATCTGTACCTGTTCATACAGTATAGCACCAGTACATACAGTACAGTATACAAATGTCCAACAGTCAAAACCCCATCATGGCTCCACCAGCAAGAAGAAAGAAATATGAAGCCAGTTTCAAACTTAAAGTTGTAAACTTTGCCATGGAACATAATAACTGCGCTGCTGCAAGACAATATGGAGTAACAGAAAAGATGGTTCGGGACTGGAAAGCAAATGAAAAAGCATTAAAGAGTATGCCAAGGGGTAAGTGTGCATTAAGAAGAGGCACTCCACATTGGCCAGAACTCAAAAAACATGTAGCAGACATGGTGAATGAGCATCGCCAAAACGGTTATGTAGTGACACGAAATAAAATACATTTGTTTGCACTTCAGTGGGCCAAATCTAACCCAGATCACAGCAACAGATTTAAGGCCACTGTATCCTGGTGTACTAGATTCATGGGAAGGCATAATATGGTACTGAGGCAAAAGATGAAAATTGCCCCAAAATTACCTGCAGATCTTGATAGCAAAGTAAATAGTTTCCATCGATACGTAATACAACAGCGCACTAAACATGGCTATGCGTTAAGTAGTATTGGAAATATGGATGAAACTCCAATGAATTTTGATATGGTTGGAAATAAAACTGTCCATCAAAAAGGTGAAAAAACAATTTTAATTAAAACAACAGGACATGAGAAGTCCAGTTTTACAGTGGTACTAGGATGCACAGCTGATGGCGCCAAACTGAGACCAATGATTATTTTTAAAAGAAAAACAATGCCGAAATTCAAGTTCCCTGTTGGTTGTTTTGTACATGTGAATGAAAAAGGCTGGATGGATGAAGAAGGGGTAAAGCTATGGCTTGATAATGTATGGAGCAGGCGACCAGGTGGACCTATTCAAAAATGTAGTCTACTGGTGTGGGATATGTTCAGGGCTCATTTAACTCCCAGCACCAAGCAAATGCTTGCAAGACTAAACACAGATGCGGCAGTTATTCCTGCAGGATTGACATCGTTGGTACAGCCACTGGATGTGTGCCTAAACAAGCCATTTAAAGATCGCATTCAAGAACAGTGGAATGAATGGATGGTTAGCGGCGAAAAGTCATTCACAAAAGGAGGAAACATGCATGCTCCACAGTTGGATGTTTTGTGCAAGTTTGTCATAAAAGCCTGGAATGATATTAATGGAGAAACAGTAATCAAGTCTTTCAAGAAGTGTGGCATATCAAATTCATTAGATGGTATGGAGGACGACTACTTGTGGCAAGATGAAGAGGAAGCCGAAGCTGAGACCACACCATCTGATACCGAATTCGATCCATACGGTGACTGCCTTACAAATGTATCACAAGATGTCATTGATGTACTTATGATATCAGATGACGAACAGGAGGATTTTGAAGGCTTTTAAAGGGAAACTGTCACGCCAGCAAAACCTGTAAAAATACCATAGCTTGCAGTTATGATGGGCGTTGCTAACTCGCCAGGGACTTGCCTGGCACTTGCTCTCTCTCTATTGTTTGTTATCTTCCTCCTATCATCATCAGTTCCAGTTTGGTTGACAGCTTAGAAAACAAACAGCATGGCAGCTCCCATGGGTTTATTGTCTTATCCTTCCTTTCAGCTTTAGAGTGAATTAGGAAAAGTTTAATCCACTTGCACTGTTTTATGTTTACATGTTTGATGACAAACAGCCTTATGTTTATAAGTGACAGTTTTCCTGCTAAGTACCTGCATGTCATAAGCATTTGAATTAAAATTACCATATTGAAATCAAATCTGATGTTTTTTTAATTTTTTTTTTGGTGTGCGTTGGAAGAGGGGTAGTCTTATACGGCGAGTATATCCCAAAGTCTATATTTTAACTGGAAAAGTTGGGGGTCGTCTTATACGCCCAGTTGTCTTATACGCCGGAAAATACGGTATATGTCACAAGTGACCTATATACCGAAAACATCAGATACATGTCATGTTTCAGTTACTTAAGGAGAATTGGGAGACGAAGCAAATAAACTCACAGTATATATTCACAGTTGTATTTTTAATTGTTTGTTTATTCTTCATTTTAAAGTTTCTGTTGCTTTTAATTAATATCTCAGCCCACAGGCCCACACACAGGGTAATGTTTGAGAAATTTTTAATCCACCAAGCTTGCTCATCATCAGTCATATGGGTTTTCACAAGTTCTGTTCAGCTCTTACCCCTAATCTTATCTATGCCAAAAGTCCTCAAAAAGAAATGTTCTGATCTCCCTCTCCATGTACTATTATTTTCAGCCAGCAGTTGTATGAAGCAACTGACATATACCATAGAATAAAACAGGCCGTCACTGCAAGCATTTGCAATCAGGATCAGAAGGACCCTCGCTGGACATTACTAGGCAACAAGTAATGAATGGGGTACAACTGGTGTTGGTGTATCTCATCTATTATACTTAACCAGTTCAATCACTCTACTAAATCAAAGCAAAATAATTACCTACCACTTTCATATAGAAAAAACACCATAAGTGAGCACACTACCCTAAACAAAATTCATTTAAATTATACTTGTGAAAATGGAGTTTCCAGTGAAATTGGATTTGCACTCTAAATGTTCTCAGCTGCTTGTAAGATCACACAGGATGCAAAGAAGTCTTGGCTAATGAATGAGGGGGCATTGTTTGGGTGATTGCTTGGGATGAGTTTGGTCAGAGGGCACTGTTGTTTGACTTTATTGTAGCATTGCGTTATTGCATTATTCATAGCATCATTTTAATCTGATGAAAACCCTTTTTATAGCAATTCCATTTCCCTAGTAAATGATTAAGTATGTACTACTTCTAATTTTCACAGCCTGCAGGTGGTAGTGAGCACAACTTT
Source organism: Trachemys scripta elegans (assembly GCF_013100865.1). Lineage (NCBI taxonomy): Eukaryota > Metazoa > Chordata > Testudines > Emydidae > Trachemys > Trachemys scripta. Next base: position 27,618,276 of record NC_048300.1, on the reverse strand, counting down.
CTATAACCATGCTCTGTAAACAATACAGGCATTATCCCACATTAAAATCACAGTGTAGCTTTCAAAAGCACAAACTAGCTCTAGGCACTTACCTTTGAATTGTGAAATAACTTCATAATTTAAATGTGGGCTCACATAACAAGGTGAAGTATCATGGTGAGAATGGCTGTTACTGAAACAATAAATTCATTTTGGCCTAAAAGGAGTGCACACAGAAGTCATTGCATTGTATATATCTAACAAATTTGAAATGCAAAGCTGAGTAACTGAAAATGTATTTAAATTAGCTAGCCTGACTTTATGCGTATGTGTCTCCTATGAACCTCTAGTCCCATTGACATGTAGAGGACCCTAAATAGCTACATTGGTTCAGCTAGTCTTTCTTAAGCCTGAAACAAATTATTTCAACTCAAGGCCAGCACATAGGCATCAGCTTCAAATTCCTCAACTGCATCATGTAAAAAACCTTGGTGCAAGCAAAAGAAGAAAATGCATTTCAACCCTGGACTAATCTTTATAACATTTAAAAGTTCAGTGGACCTGTGCAGAGATTTGGCCACAGTTATTCAAAATAACTTGACTTTTCGTAATTAGAGGTTAGTCAAAGGATTTTTTTTTATTACCTTTGAAAATGGTTTTGAAATGTTAGTACTTCGGTGACAGTCACAGTGTCAGCTATTTATTAGTTACATCCAAATATAAAGCTTAGCCAGTAGCTTTATGAAAGTAATTAAATGTGGGTAATTTATTGTCCTGCTCTGTAAGCAGATGACGAGAGAACAAATTGGCTTCCTTTTTCCTTCCCGAGATTGAATGTTAGCTCTTGCAAATGAACTCCTGTATTTTCTGACTAAGATGTGTATACATTAAAGGAGCTTAAAGGTTAGACTTAGTTTTGATTAAATAGACTGAAATTATTGGTTATGCTTTAGGTCAAATTCTAATGCTAGGAAATGAAACAAAGTAACTGTGGTGCTCTGTGCTAGTATTAATATCTATGAATATTTGAGTTTTGTTTCTCCTTTTACTGACAGGAATAATTACAATGAAGTCAATGGAGTTACACCAGTGTATGAGATACGAGAATCAGGCCCTTCATCTGAACTATGCTATATAGAGCCTATGGTGAAAGGAATTTGAGATATGAACTTGCCTAAGGCTTAACTATGTACTTGACAGGACAGCATGAAGGGGGCTTGCATTGCTGCTGCTTTTGCTGTATGTGTTTTGTGGATGGATGGACTCCATGACTGTCAATCAGGGAACTTTCTTGAACGCTAAATTGACTTTAGTGGGAGGAAGAAAACCTCTATACTGTACCTGCATGTAAAATACAATACTCACTTTAGTGGTACAAAGCCTTTGAATAATGACAACAATCTTAATGACACCATCAATATCAGGTGTTTCACTATAACAAAAATTTAAGGCACTGCTAGGGAAACTCTCCTTCTGTAAGACACTAGCAGTATGAATCTCTTCTTTACATTTCAAGGGTCTGGAAAGGAAAAAACCTTGAAAATAGCTGTTCCAGCATTTTATTAATAGGACAGAAGCCAGTCCTCATGTGTAGTTTGGTAACTTCAGAAGCTTTGGTTATGTTAGTGTTCATTAATCCATACATGAATTACTTAAACGGTCTCACAGTGTTGCAATGTGAGTACTGAATACAAAGACATAAACAGATCAAAGGGAGTTAACAGTGGCAAATTTTCAGGAGATTGCTGAGTAGGTCTAGCTTTTCAGGAGGTGAAGGAATGGAGCCAAAGTAACTAATAATATCAGACGATTTTTAGAGGAGAAAATTGCTAATATATAGCAAATTTTTATTTTCATGAGGAGCTTACCATAAAGTTAAAGGGACAAAATCATCGGGGAATTATGTAGCACTGCTTGCTTCCAATTTATTGAATGTCAATTTGATCAGCAATATCTTGAGATACTGTTAATGGACTTTAGAAAGAAGAATTGAGAGAGGCGGCTGAAAAGAACGAGAGTCTGAAGAAGCAGAAAGAGTTGTTAGGCTAAAACAGATTATCCCGGCAGTGCTGAAAAATGAAAATGGTGAAAGGACATCGGAAAGGAGCAAGATGAATGAAATACGTACAAAATTCTACAATGACCTCTATTCCTCACAGGTCAATGTACAGCAAACACCGTCGAGGTAGCAGGTTACTGAAGAAGTTCCCGACGTTATGTGGGAAGAAATTGAATATGCAGTTCATAACATAAAGAGAGGGAAGAGTCCGGGAGTTGATGATGTTTGGCAGGAATATCTCAAAGTAGGGGAAGACACTCTCTTCAAAGCATTGGTACAACAGTTCACCATCTACATCAATAACAAGCGTGTTCCAGATGCATGGAAGAAATCAAGAACAATACTATTGATGCAGAAAGGCGATTCAGAAGAACTGAGCAACTATTGTCTGATCACACTCCTCTCACAAGTGTATAAAGTCTTCACCCACATCAGACTCAATTGGATTAAGAAGGATCTTGAAATGCATGAAAGCAGAGAACAAGCTGGTTTTCACTCAGAGTATACAACAACTGATCACATCCACTCAGTTCAGCAGCTCATCAAAAAATGCAAGGAATACAAAGCACCACAGCGTATTGCATTTGTCGACTACAAAAAGGCATTCGACTCAGTAGAGATTAACGCTGTACTCAACATGCTCAATGAAATTGGAATCGACCTGCTGGAAAAAATTAATCACAATTGCTCGACAGAGATAACATTATTCAATGTCCCCTGCATTATTACTATACGCCGAGGAGTCAGACCGGACAACACAATCTCAGTGAAGCTGTTTGCAACAACACTGGAGTTGCTGTTCAAGAAATTGAACTGGGCAGAAGGAATCAGAACTGACAGAGAACAGTTAATGCATCTTCTCTTTGCTAATGACTGTGTAATACTGGCAAAGGACACAGCAAAACTGGAAAACAAATTGCAGCAACTTCAAACACTTTCACATGATATTGGGTTGGAAGTGAACATGTTGAAGCTGAAGTGGATGTGGAATGAGCATTGTGCAGAAGGAATCATCACTGTAAATGGGAAAGAAATTAGGAGGTCGACAAATATATTTACCTGGGTCAGCAGTTGATCAGAGACAACTCATTCGAAGGGGAATGCCATTGGAGGTGAAAGACCGGGTGGGTAAGTTTCAACAAAATAAAGATGTCTCTAATGGATGATGAACTACCCATGAAGAAAAGGAAAGAACTGTTTAACTCCACTGTTCTGCCAGCAATGATATAGGGAGCAGAAAGCTGGTCAACAACGAAAGTGGAGGAAGAAAAATTTGCTGTCACCCAAATAGCAATGCAAAGGCGAATTTGTAAGATATTGTTCCGTGATCATATACTGAATAAGGAGATCAGAAGGCGTACAGAGGTGACCGATGTAGTGCAGGTGATGTATGATGCAAAGCAAAGATGGGTGGGTCATGTAGTCTACAGGCAAAACAATAGGTGGACAACCCACATCAGTGACTGGATCCCCAGAGACCACAAGCGATCACTGGACATACCAAAAACGCGCTAGGCCGATCCCATGACAAAACTCTGTGGCCAGAAATGGAAAGAACATGCTCACAACAAAATAGAATGGTGTGGCATTGACTTTCATTCATGGAGGAATGGACGAGGACAAGCTGGATGAAGATGACAAAGGTGACAATGTTAATGGTGTTCCTTACACCAAGAAAAACAATGGAAACACAGAACCTAACTCTCTTCTATCTTGGTGCAGAATATATGGTATGTTAATTACAGACAAGAGCAAATTACTCCAGTGACTTGGGTAGTTTGGAAAGCCTTGGAATATGTACCTACAATATAGTAGGTTTAAGACAGTGGGTCTGATCATCCCATCTTGTGGATGAAATGAGTGTAAAACCTCACGTGGCTATCAGCCACTTGATGAGACCATGGAGGGGATGGAGTGGAATGGCCTCACTATGGCACAGTTCAAAGGAACCTGCAGAGAATCCTGTCCCCCAGATCTGGGAAAGTTCTCTGAAGAGACTGTCCTTCTATCCTACTCCCTGGCCCCCTTGTCCATGGTAGGACAGTTACTGAAGAGCCCTGCTGCCAGTGGCTTACAGTTACACAAAATCCCTCCCCAGGAAGAATGAATACAGCAGGACTTAAAGCTGTAATGAGTAGCATTAACTCCAGCTGTGAAATTGACAGAGAACAGCATTCCCCTATCTCCAATCCCTCCAGTCTGACCTAACCAATAAAGTCTTTTTCCAGTGCTGTTCTGAAATACAATACTTGAGTATTGGTGCTTCCCAGCTACAAAGCTAGTAGCCACTTCTTCGTTTGAGTTGCTCCAGTTGATCTAAGTCAGAAGTACTGGAGTTATGGAGCAAGCAGTATAAGTATTGCATCAGATGATGTGCCATAATCCTTTTATCCAGCACTATTAGGTTAAGTAACAATATCCTTCCCATATTATATTTGTATGGAGGACTGCCATGGTTTTCAGGGGGAGGGGATGACTATGTGGCATTGATTTTGCTTTCTTCCATCTGATGCTTTTGGAGCCATTCTAGTAGAATTTCCACTCCTCTCATCTCAAGGGTGTGTCATACCAAGATCACATAGTTCAGTCCCAGCATTAATTCTTTTTATTATTTGTTTGTTTGTTTTGTTTTAAGATGCAAGATTTAAAGTCCCTGCTTTGTTTCAAAAACAAAAGTTCAGGCCATTATTTTATGTTGTGGCTGTTTGTGGATTATTTGACATAGTAAGACAAAGGGTTAATGTACACTCCCACACTACTGGCAGTGGTTTGCCTTTAACAGGCCAAATTCTCTGCTGTTGTAAATCAGTGCAGTTCTGTTGACTTTAGCAGAACTGCATCTATTCAGACTAGCAGAGAATTTGGCCCAGCATCCTTCTTGCAAGGTTCAGAGGAAACCAAAAAATGTCCTTTAGGCATTTTCTCACTAGGGAGAACTTTAATAATCTCTATGAGAATACGAATATAGTATCGATAATTTCAGTAACATTTCTCATTACAGCATAGGTGCTAGAACTAGGGGTGCTGAGGTACTGCCACACCCCCTGCCTTGAAGTGGTTTCCATCATATACAGGGCTTACAGTTTGGTTCAATGGTTCTCAGTACCCCCACTATACAAATTGTTCCTGCATTGCAGTATATATGAGCATTGCTCAAATAACACCAAAAAACCCTAACAAGAAGCATCCTCAGTAGGCTATGGCCTCAGCTAGTGTAAATTGGTGTAACTGCATCTGCAATAAAGTGGTCATCAAGGGGTTAACTAGGTTACTCAGAGTATTATGAGTTAGAGTCATGTTTCACCCTTTCCATACTTCCTTGTTAGTTAGTGTATGTTTCCCCCATGCACTCTTTGTATATTATTGAATGAAGCAGCATGTTCAGTGCTGTAAGTAAACAGTATTTCTTGTGCATTAAGCGTCCCTTTACAAAACCATCAATGGTGCTATGCTGACGTATACTAGCTGAGGATCCGAACATGTATGATAAGAAAATTTAAGACTGAGTAGTTCAGCATTCAAGTCAAGAACTGCCACAGAGTTGAAGTTGCAATGCAACCTTCACTCTAACTCCTTATGTGTGCACATTTAAATGAGTCTGTGATGGGTTCCCCCCGGGGTGCCGACTGGAACTGGGTACCATTGATACCACCTGACCCACCAGCCTAAGTTCCCTTTATGCTGTACTGCTGTGTCAGGTCCTCAAGCCCCCTCCAGCACACATTCAGCTGCAGCTATATACAAACACTGAGATCATCTCTGTATGGGAAGGCTTCAGCTAAGGAACTGCCTAGCTACTCAAGTGCACACCCTCCTCTGGAGAGAAAACCCAAAATTATATCATCTTGCACTGCACAGAGAACTGTAAAGCATAAGTTCATTAAATTCGCCCCCTCCCCCAATGTGGAGAGGAATATACAACAGCTTTCTGCCCCAAGTTATAACTCACACACACACTGGTTTTAGACAAACCAAAAACCAGTGTATTAACTACAAAAGATAGATTTTAAATGATTATAAGGGCTAGCAAACAGATCAAAGCATATTACCTAGCAAATAAACAAAAATGCAATCTAAGTATAATATACTAAAGAGATTGGATATGAGTAGCAACTTCTCCCCCTAAATGATGATTTAAGCTGGTTGCAGAGATTCTTAGGGGCCAGCTGCCCTTGCTTGCAGCTTAAAACCCCCAGATGTTCCTTTCACAGGCTAGAAATCCCTCTAGCCTGGGTCCAGCACTTCTCCCCAGTTCAGTCCTTGTTCTTCAGGTATTTACAGGAGTCTCCTTTTGGGCAGGGAGTCAGTGAAGAACCACGATGATGTTACGCCCCTTCCTTAAATAGCTTTTGCACATGTCAGGGACCCTTTGTCTCCAAAATTGGTTCCCATACCTTTCAGTGGAAAAACACTGGTATTCAAAGATGGATTACAGAACCAGGTCACATGCACCTGTAGTGTCATAGCAGCCATGACTCGGAGGATGTTTTTAGCATTCTCAGGAAGGCTCTCCAGTGGAAGATAATCTTCTTCTAAGGCCTACTGTTTTCTCCTAATGTCCCTTCCCAGCCAGCCACCTAGAATGATTGCATTCTGCCTATTGGACGTTCCCCAGGTGTAAACACATTTGTAATACAGATACCGTATATAGTCAATATTCCTAACTTCAGATACAAAAATGATACATCTATACAAATGGGATAATCATATTCAGTAAATCATAACCTTTTCAATGATATCTCACATGGCCTATCTTATATAAAATACATCATAGTTATGCCATAATCATATCATAATATCTCTATGAAGAATATGGGACGCAGTGTCACAGAGTCCTTAATTACATATAAAGATCCCACAAGCCTAAGTAGCCCTGCCCTATTCAGAGCATGTCTTAGCTTAGAAGATCACATTAGTCAAGGACTAAATGGAATACTGCTTCATTCAGGACCTGATCCAATCCCCATTGACCTCACTGCGGGGAGGGAGGGTTAAAGGGGGATTTTCATTGATTTCAGTAGGTGTTAGATTGTACCCTCATATACAGTTTACCAGATGCACATTTAAATGAAGCAAGGCTCAGCATTCAGTGTGAGCTTTAGAGTTTGCATGGAATAAGGCAGGAAACCTAGGAGTTCCTGCCTAGAGCTGGGTAACTTTTCATGACTTCAAAAATGTTCCCATTCTCTCCTGAGACAATATAGAGATATAAGAGTGAGAAAAAAATAAAAATCTAATAGTCTGGTGGTTAGGGCACTTATATTGGAAACATAGGTTCAAGTCCCAGTGTGAATAAGGCCGAGTGGGAACTTGAACATGGGATATTGGCTATTCTGGGGTGTGTTTCTCTCTATTGTTTTGACCAGAAATCCCATCCTGGACCCGAGATACCATTCCCAATGCAAGTTTTGTCAAAACAATACATTACTGTGAAAAGTTGAGGTTTCAAGCATTTTTCAACAACAAAAAAGTTTTGTCAAAAAATTCCTGACGAGCTCTAACCCTCCTTCATCAGTGCTCATAGTGCTCTTAGCTTGACATACTCTGATTCATAAAATGTTATCCATTAAAAAGGTGTTTTGTGCATTCATGAAATGTGATTTTCAACAGCTCATAACTTAGCCTATTCCAAAACAGCTTCTGCCAAAGCACATAATAAAGGCACTTTTCCTCAGCTTTCAGCTTTCCATGCATGGCAATTATGGCTTTCAAACTTTAAAAAAATGTTGCGAGATTTAGTTTAAACACATTCAATATTAGTTGAACTAATCTTGCTCACATTTACAAAAAAAATCAAATCACTTTTGGGGCAGACACAAGACTTGAAAATTTCAGAAAGTTATGAGCAAAACAGAATGAGGTTAGAATGGAAACCCTTAACTATATATGTTGCTTGCACTCCAAACTAAATAGTTCACACAACTGAGGCAAAAGCAGGATTCTTCTCAACATGTGTTAACATTTGTCTTTGTGGCCTTATGTAATGTATATTAACATTAATTGATAGCAATCCAGGGCTCACCATATAATAGCTATGATATGTTTTTGTACATGGGGTGTTGCAATTGTTCTTTTAAGAAGTGAAACAATCTAAGAAACTCAGAATAAAGATAAAGCTTATCACTGATTTTGGGGTTTCTTTTGACAGACAGCTGGCCAATTTGAAATATGCTTATGTTCTGAGGCAATAGGTTCTGATGCTGGTAAATCAGCTGCCAGCTCTTGCCAAGGCTGTAGGCATTAGCTGAGCATTGACAAATTCATAGCTGGAAACCATGGGTTCAATATGGGTGTTAGACTTTTAAGGATGTGTTTAGACTATAAAATGCTTGTAAGTTGCTGCATGCATTAATCTTAGTTGTTATGTCTTATGCAATAATGTATTATGAAACTTTTTCTTTATAATTGTGAAAATGCCTGCTCTGAACTTGTGAACCTCAGCAAGTGTGGTTTCTCCATCAATCAAGAAGGACTATCAAGACTAAATAGGCCATTATAGGACAAAAACTTTGTTGATTGCCCCATCCACCCATGAAGAAGTTACATGCCAGAGGGCCCGTCCCATTGGTTTAAATTTTGTGGGAAGGGCATATAAAGATGCTCACAAGAAGAAATGATTATTTCTTTGCTGTTTGGACTCTCTCAAGAGCTGGAGATAAGAAACAAAAACAGTGATCCCCAGCGTCAACCTGGGTTAGCCCTAAAAATTAATTCAGTGGGCAAATTACAACATCTGTGTCACCTTTTGGAACCATATATTGTAATTTGTGACTGTATTTTGCCTGCTTTAACTTGTAAATCACTTTCATTTCTTTTGCCCATTTAACAAATCCTTGGTTAGTTTACTGTAGGATTGGCTACCAAAGTTGTCTTTGGTGTAAGTTTTAAGGCACAAATTGATCTGGGGTAAGTGATTGGTCTCTTGGGCCTGGGAGAAACCCAAATATTTTGTGATTTTGGGTGTGTTACCATTTATGACTAAATCCAAGGGGACTGTCTATGACTCCATGGTAAGAATGTTACTGGGATCCAGGCGTTCACATCTGTTACTGGGTTGGTGGGATCTAGTTATAGAACATATCACCAGATTGGGGGGTCTGCTCTGTTTTTGACAGTCTGCTCTGAAGTAGGCATTCATGGTCATGAACCGCTCCAGACAAGGTGACAGAGGTTTCCAGCTGTCAGCAAGGCTGATCTATCTTGACTTGAGAGAGACAAGATGGATGAGGTAATATCTTTTATTGGACCAATTTAAGCTGGTGAAGGGGACAACTTTCAAGCTCCAGAGAGCTCTTCTTCAGGTCATGTGTCCTTCACCAACTGAAATTGGTCCAATAAAAGATATTACTTCACCCACCTTATCTCTCTCATATCCTGGGACCAACATGGCTACAACAAGACTGCAAACTATCTTGACTTGACATACTTTTTAATATACTTCCACACAAAAAGCATGATTCATGTCTATCTGATATGTGAATGAGGATTAAAAAATGATGAGGGATTAGCCCATAGAGAGAATAGATGCAAGTCAATATTTGGATCATGGGACCAAAGTAATGAGTTTTCAAAGTGTAATGCTGCTGATAGTGCATGGGAGTTTGGTTCCTAAAAGTAATGGCATTTCAGCAAAGATATTACAGTGTTCAACCTGGGCTCTTCATTAAAGTACTGAAATCCAAAACAATTTTCCCCCTTTCTTTTTATTCCCTTGAGTGTATGACAGTGCTACTGCTATCTTTCTTTTCTTCAGACAGTCAGCAGATCTATGAATATTGATGAAGAGAACCATTGTGCAAGTTCACAGCAGTGAATCGCCTCCAACTGCTGTACCTTTACTTTAATGAGCAGATTATTAAAAATAATAATCTGCTGCCCATACACACCCTGACATACTGTAGAAGCTGGCATTATGCATTGCACTTAGCCATGCTGCATCAAAATGTATTGAAAAAACAAAATAAAGAACAAAAGATGCTGTGCAATTGCAAATTGCTGTGAGCCTGAAGCAAATAAAAGGAAGTAGTGGTGACATTACCAGTTATACATACTTATATAAATTCACTTATGTAAATTCATTACTGTACCTTATCCATTATCAATTGTAAACATGAATCCTTGAATTTAAATGCAGAATATCGAAGACTGAGTGACATGAACAAAATCTCCTTCTTCTCTTCCATTTGTAAATTTGGAATTTATGGATGAATTTCTGATAGACTCCAGTGCTATTCACTAGATATAAAGCTGCATCAAAAATGGGGGGAGGGGAGAGGGGAGAGCGTTGGCATGACACTTGTACTAACACAAAGCTGGTAAATTAACAATAAAAGCTCAAACTCTTGTCTATAAACATAATGATATTATTTATGAACAAATATCTCTACAAAGGCTTCCTTAGCCAGGCAACTTACATTGGTTCTTAGGAGCATAATACTGTTTCACTTGTAAGAGCAGCAGAGAAGATAAAAGGCAAATCTTTAGACGAAGCATAGTGCACTCCACATGATAAGGTATACACAGTGAAATGGCTGTCTTTGTAGAAACCTTTTGTGCACCTCAGCCATTATTGTAGCCTCCAGTGTGTATTTTTAGTATAAATGGGAGCATTTTAAAAAGGGCTGCTCTCTATAAAACCACTTTTCCTGAGTTCCAAAGACAATTTTTCTGGATGTCAGTCTTATTCCCTGTAGTGCAAATTCCTTAATCTAGAAATACATGTGTTACCCTAACTCAAATCTTCTGTTCTCTGAAATTCCCATTGGTGAAATAAATATTATGGACTGTGTGTGGTATTTTTCTTATTTGGATAAAACTCACATAGGTTTCAATGGGAATTTTGCTTGAATAAGGATTCCATAACTTGGTCCTTTGTCTGTGAGTTCAAACTAAACTACAACCTATAAATAAGAGGTTTAAATGTATGGCCAACTTTTGCCCTCAGTTACAGCCTCCATATTCTGTGAAACTGCACAGTGAAGGCTCCAAGGTTTTGGTATGACCCATTTCTACTTTCGCCAAAGGGAAAAGAGAGCAAAATGTGTGGGGAAAGAGAGAAGTTAATAGGAACCACTAGTAAAATGGGCTTACAAAAAAATACACAAAGCAAAGCTGGACATTATTACTAGTAGATCCATTGTACAGAGGAAGTTGTAATTTTTTCAGATTATAATTACATTCTGCTTTTTGGGGGGGGATTTCTGTGCAGTATTTTTACTGAAATTTATTTCTTCCTTGCTGGTTTCTATTTTTAAAAGTGAAATAATATCTGACACTAAGCCACTGAGCTGTAGACAAATTGGCTATGGTATTTTGGAAGAATACATGGAGAGCAGGAATATTTCTGCAAGGAAAGACAGAGTATGCTATTCAAGCAATGAGCAAGAACAGGAGAGCAGTATGCAACAAAAAAGTTAAAATGGTCTGTCTCAGTCCTTGCATGAGTCCAGCAGAATTGGATCATGACTCTTATTATTCTTACACAGATATCAAGATGATAGACCATTTAGAAATACTATAGATTAGATCCCACTAGTTATACAACATGTGACTGAACAACAGCTTTCCCACTCAGGCTAACAGGCCCAGCTTAGTATATAGGCTTTGAGCTTGGATTTCCCTTCAGCCTGAGGTGGCAACCCACCTACTTTGCAATGAAAACACAGGCTGTTTAAACGTGAATGCTGTTAGTCCTCCAATCTTATCCCACTATTCTACTTGGGCTGTACTGTTTTGTCTACTTCCTCCCTTTTTTGGTACTGCATTTTTAACCATGTTTGCCTTCTCCATTTCTGCTGAGCTTCCACAGCATTTGAACAGAGATGCTGTCCAAGAAATCCTCCTCCCGTGCTGCCAGTTTGTCAGAAGCTGACACCAGCCTTTTGATAAAGCTGTGATGTGATATCATTAAGACCCATAATTTGGGGAAATGGACCCAAAAAATTTCATGTTTAATGGACAGGAAAGAAATGGAGAGGCAGAGAGGTCAGTTGGGTGTGCTACACATCACTTTGTGGTTTGCAAACTGAATTCCTTAAAGACATGGTCATTCAAAGTCCTTGCTGCCAAATGCTGTTTGCTTTTGCCTTCAAAACTGTATGAATGGTACGTCTTCACTTCAGAGTTAACTCTTGTGATCAAGCCTACCCCAGGTATGAGCAGCCACACCACAAAGTCACACCCAAGTCCCTGTGTCCTTACTGGTGACATGCTCCCTTGTGTGTGTCACAGAACTTCTGGGGCCAGACCCTGTGGTTCTTAACAGTATGCTGAGCCACTTGTCTGTCATTCTGGGCACACAGGATGAATAGTAAGAAGGCTCTGGAGGTCTATCAGCACTTGAGTGATTCAACCTGTGTTCTCACTGCAAAGTGTCTGGAATACCAGCCTGAGTGAAAGTGGAACCTGGACTCTAATACACGCCCTCAGCTATGCCATGTAGCCTAGGTTGAAAGCACCACTTAACTTAGGTGAGAGGATTTTATGTGTGGATTGGAGTTGGTGAGGGGCAGGAGATGTCCTGCAGCACACAAGTAAGAGCTTGGGCTAACTCTGCAATGAGAATATACCCATAGAGACATATAAGGGAATGAGGAGTCTGGGCCAGTGATCATTCCACTTACTACTGCATGCAACTTTAGGAGAGAGCCTCTGAGCATCACTTGAGTTTACCAGATCTTGATTGCTCTAGCATCACAAAAGTCTGTCTGTTTCAGGCATGTGGCTCTAACCAAGTAACCACAGAATCCATCTAATTTCTAGTAAATTGATATGTCAATGGTATTAAAAACCTAAAGCACATCATTTAGTTAGCCAGTTTCATTGCTTGACATAGCTGCAATAGATCTGACTCGCAAGATGGAGAAAACAACTGGAGAAATTAAGTGAAGAAGTGGCTATCAGTCTTGTTGGGGAGAAGTATCAATAGGTTCTCACTCGTATCCAAGAATGAAAGAACCCTGTGACCCTACGCCCCATAATCTTCATAAAAATATGCTTATGATACGAATATGGCATAACTAAGATATGTTTTATGCAAGATGGGTCATGTGAGGTATCATTAGAAAGGTTATGATTTACTGAATATGATTATCCTATTTGTATGCATGTATCATTTCTGTATCTGAAGTTAGGAATATTGACTATGTAGCAATTACAACTGCGTTTACACATGGGGAAAGCCCACCAGACACTATGTCTGGATGGGCCATTAGGAAGGGCAATAGGACTTTAAAGATGCTAATCTCTCTCCTTCCTGAGAAGTTTCCTGGGATGCTGCTTTGATACTGCAGAGTCAGGTGATCATGTCACCTGGTACTGGACACCCTCTGGACTTCTAATGTTTTTCCACTAAGAGGGAGTGGGAGTCAAACTGGGAAACAAAGGATTCCCATCATATGCAAATCCTATTTAAGGCTGAGGAGTGAGTTAATCTTGGTTCTTCTCCACTGCCTCCCCGCCCAAGAAGGAAGACTGCTGAAAACACCTGAAGAAACAAACGAACTAAGCTAGGGAGGGCAAGGGCTGAGCCCAGGCTAGAAAGGTCTAGTCTGTGAAAGGAATACCTGTAGATTTAAGCTGCTAGAAGTGCAGTTTACTTTCAAGAAACTCGGCAACCTGCACATAACAACATTCAGGGTGAGAATTTGCTAGTTGAAATTAATATACCTTAAAGTGTAGGTGTTTTGGCATTTAGCCACCAATGCCATAAGGCAGTGTGCCTCAGTTTCCCCTTCCAAACAGCAGTCTAGATTGGTTATGCTTTCTCTGCTGTGCCAAACTCTAAGCCTGAGAAGCAGTATTCTCATAGAACTTCCTTGTTACCACTCCTAGCCTGTACAAAAGTTTCTTCCAAAAATCATGCATGTTACACATTTTTAAAGGATTTATCATCAGTACCAAATTCTTTGTTACAATCCACAGATTGTGTATAAAGAGACATAACATCACCAGCAAATTCATGACACAGAGGTGCTTCAAAGTATGATTATCATATCACACCTTGTGTGTGGTGTGAAATCAGGAAGGCCAAATCACACTTGAAGTTGCAACTAGCAAGGGAAGTTAAGAGTAACAAGAAGGATTTCAACAGGTATGTTAGCAACAAGAATAAGGTCAAGGAAAGTGTGGGACCTTTACTGAACGGAGGAGAAAACGAAGTGACAGAGGATGTGGAAAAAGCTAATGTCTCAATGCTTTTTTTGCCTCTGTCTTCACAAACAAGGTCAGCTCCCAGACTACTATACTGGGCAGCACAGCATGGGGAGGTGGTGACAGCCATCTGTGGATAAAGAAGTGGCTCAGGACTATTTAAAAAAGCTGGACGAGCACAGGTCCATGGGGCCAGATGCACTGCATCCCAGGGTGCTAAAGGAGTTGGCGGAAGTGATTGCAGAGCCATTGACCATTAATTTTGAAAACTCATGGCAATCGGGGGAGGTCCCGGATGACTGGAAAAAGGCTAATGTAGTGCCCATTTTTAAAAAAAGGGAAGAAGGAGGATCTGGGGAACTACAGACCAGTCAGCCTCACCTCAGTCCCTGGAAAGATCATGGAGCAGGTCCTCAACGATTCAATTTTGAAGCACTTTGAGGAGAGGAATGTGATCAGGAACAGTCAGCATGGATTCACCAAGGGCAAGTCATGCCTGACTAACCTAATTGCCTCCAATGATGAGATAACTGGCTCTGTGGATGAGGAGAAAGCAGTGGATGTGTTATTCCTTGACTTTAGCAAAGCCTTTGATTCGGTCTCCCACAGTATTCTTGTCAGCAAGTTAAAGAAGTATGGGCTGGATGAATGGACTATAAGGTGGATAGAAAGCTAGCCAGATGGTCGGGCTCAACGGGTAGTGATCAATGTCTCAATGTCTAGTTGGCAGCTGGTATCAAGCAGAGTGCACCAGGGGTCGGTCCTGGGGCCAGTTCTGTTCAACATCTTTATTAATGATCTGGATGATGCTGGAGGGTAGGGATAGGATACAAAGGAACCTAAACTAATTAGAGGATTGGGACAAAAGAAATCTGATGAGCTTCAACAAGGACAAGTGCAGAGTCCTGCACTTAAGATGGAAGTATCCCATGCACTGCTACAGACTAAGGACTGAGTGGCTAGGCAGCAGTTCTGCAGAAAAGGACCTAGGGGTTACAGTGGATGAGAAGCTGGATATGCGTCAACAGTGTGCCCTTGTTGCCAAGAAGGCTATCAGCATTTTGGGCTATATAAGTAGGGGCATTGCCAGCTGATCGAGGGATGTGATCATTTCCCTCTATTCAGCATTGGTGAAGCCTCATGTGGAGTACTGTGTCCAGTTTTGGGCCCCACACTACAGAAAAATTGGAAAGAGTCCAGTGGAGAGCAACAAAAATGATTAGGGGGCTGGAGCACATGACTCTGTCTGGGGATTGGTCCCGCTTTAAGCAGGGGGTTGGACTAGATGACCTCCTGAGGTCCCTTCCAACCCTGATATTCTAGAGACAGTCCAGTTTGTTCCACATTTGTTGTATTTTCCAACCCCTTTCTGTACCATAGTATGTGTTCAGATACAGGATTTCCCTTTCCTTTGGTAAAGGTTTTTAGTTTATGTATGTCTTTGGGGTGTTGGGGAACAAAGAGTGTAAGGAGACCTTGCATGTTACTGGCTCTCCCCCTGTGGAGTTGCATTTCATTTCCAGAGCTAAGCCTGTGCAAAGAATCCACCCTCCCTCCTGAGGTTTCTTTGTGGTTCTCACTCCCATTACTCAGCTACTTACGCCTAGCTATTGGGAGGTGCTTACTTGCCTGAGAAATGGCTGCCTCCTCCCCTTTGTCAAGTGAATCAATAGCATTTTCACTGACACACCAGTTCTTAGAAAGACCCTCATCCTGCCTTAAAGAGACAGAGTTAGTTTTCACAAGTATATCAGGAACAACATTTTGCAAAAGTGGTAACTGGATTGGGGTGACCTCTGTCACCCCTCTCTCTGTTTCCAAGAGGCCAGTTGTGTGATTACTTCCCTCCAGGAGGTCAGTTACACCATTCTCTTTGGCAAATCTCTCCTGAGCAAACTCCCTTCTTAACCTCCTTCTTTGGATCCCCTTCTAAGGCACACACCTCTGTGCTCTCTAGAGTGGGATCTATCCCCTGTTCAGCCATGGACTCACAGCTAACAGACCTTTCACTGGTAAGTGCTGTACCCTCCTCCCTCTTCAAATTGGGTTTGCCTCCAGTTACATAGCTCATGGAAACCGCACCCACTGCAGTGGTCTCTAGGATTCCACCACCCTCCTTTGGGCTTCCCTCTAGGACACATCTCCCTATGCATTCTAGAGTGAGGTCTGTCCCTTTCTTGACTTCAGTTAGCTGGCAGCCAGCAACCGGGATAGTCTTCACACAGACAGGCAAAAACTTCCCTTCCTGCTTGGAGAAAAGCCTGTCTTTAGCCACCGGGTAAGAGCTGGTCTCAACCACACCCACTTCTGGCAGCAGACTGCTTTTTACTGCTGCAGAGGGATTAAAGAGACACTCTACCATTTCCCCAGAAGTTTCTGTGACTTTACTCTTTCCCTCTGGCTCTTTAGCACAAGATTCCTCCTTGCTGCTGACAGACCCCTGGATAGCCTCAGTCACATCAAAAAAGTTGTTCCCCAATAACATTTGGGTTGGATTATGGGAAACAGCAGCAACTATTAATTCAACTTGCAAATTCTCAGTTTCCATGTACACTTTAGCCAAAGGCACAAGGATTTTGTGACCTCCTACTAACAAAAGCTCTGGCATCTGTCCTGGCAGTATGTCTTTCTCCTGAACAAGGTCTCTCCTGACCATAAAAATTTCTGCACCAGTATCTCTCCATCCAGGGTGCTTTTTGCCATTAATTCTGACAGCCTTTATGTGCTTCTTGCCAGGCCATGCAGTGGTTATTTTTATAAACCCTGTATGATAAATGGCAATTGCCTGAGGTGCCTCTGTGCTCTGGGTAGCAGCATTTCCATGAGTTGCCTGCTGCCTGGTCCCATTCTGCAGAAGGCATTTATTCCTCAGGTGCTCAGTGGATTTACAATGATAGCAGAAGAGCCCAGAAGGTGTTTTTTCAGGAGATCTGGGATGAGGACTGGAGGAATGAACTTGGGCAGGTGAGTGTCCAGCCTCCCATCCAGCCTCCCATCCATCCTCCTTCTTCTATGGGGTAAAATGAGAATCCTGCTTCCCACCAAACTCAAACCCCTCTGCCTGTGATTTATTCCTAATAGATGATTGGTGTTCAAATTCATCTGCAAAAGCTCCAACTTTTTGGTAGCTTCACTTCCACTCATTTCCCTACTTTTCCTGTCCCTACCTCCCTTGTGCTAAATAAGCAAACAGAAAATAACAAACCAGTAACCACTTTATCTGTTCTCTAGCCAACACACTTAAAACTCACTTAAAATCACCACCAGTGTCTCAGAGCAATAAGCTGTGCACATGACCCTGCTTGCTGCGCCACTGTGACAGGTTGGACTCTTCTCCCCCCCTTGCAGGGGTTTCACTGAGCGTGCCTGCTCCACCAGCCTGGGCTCCCTTACACTGTTTTGCTGAGCCAGGCTCTCCGGCCTCCTCCAGCACACACACCGGTAGGGAAACAGCCAAGTGTAGAATCACACAGAGTCTGCAATCAGCTCTGGATGGGAAGATTCAGCTAGGAAATTGTCCAGCATTTAAATGAACTCCCCCTCTGGAGTGTAAACCCAGAATTGTATTGTCTTGTGCTGCACAGAAAACTGTATAGCATAAGCTCACAAAATTTGCTCCCTTCCTCAATGTGAAGGAACATATGCACAGCTTTTTGCCCTCCCTGCCCCCAGTTATGAGTTGCACAAGCTGGGTTTTAGAAAACAAAACAAGTTTATTAACTACAAAGGATAAATTTTAAGTGATCATAAGGGATAGCCAACAGATCAAAGTAGATTACTGAGCAAATAAAACAAAACATGCAAACTAAACTTAATCCACTAAATTAACTGGTTACTAGTAGCAAATTCTCACCCTAAAACACATCTTAGTTATACCATATTCATAACATAAGCATATCTCTATGAAGAATATCAGGCATAGGGTCAAACCCAACATTGCATAACAAGACATTTTAAATCTACTTTTTCAAAACGTAGCTTATAACTAATGACTCATGGACATAATTTCAGGATTTGTAAGATAATGTATTTTCAGTGTAGACAGAACTGGAGGAAGGTGAGTCTAGACACTTGAAAAGCGGATGAACTTTAGTTATCCTTTTTGACAAACTTGGTCTGAGAGTCACATAGAACAGATTTAAAAACCCAAGTTTTTTTCAAATCTGATATTGTCATGTAATCACCTGACTCCAGGAGCTGGTGCTTTAAGGAAAACACCAAATACCATGAAACTCGCAATGAAATTATGAAAGTTGGTGACACTATAGTAATCAGAAACAGGAGAACTGAAAAAATTATGGCTATTTTCAGCCAGTTTCCTTCTCACTCTTCTGTTACTGGAGAATGCACCAAACTTACGCATATATATTTGAGAAATTGAAATACCTTCCTTATGGCTTCAGTGACGCTACATTTTGTTGGGCACTTCAGATAGTAGCAATGAAAATAAAGGAAATACTTTTTCATTTGCTTGTACTTTTATGTAATGGTGTTGGCACAGAATGGAAATAGCTGATGTCACCCTTCAGGTCTATATCAGAACTGATTCCCTACTCTCAGTGCTTAATTTGTAATGAAAGAGGTGCCAGGGCTCAAGCAATTTTTTTTTACATTCATAGCAGCAAGCCCAGATGTGCCGGGACTTGAATTGCCAAGCGTAGAGGTGCTAGGTTTCCGCCCAGGCGAGCCCTGGCACAAATTAAGCACCTTGTACTCTACTACACTAGGGTACCTGAACTGAGAATCCGACCTACAATGTGTCTCTCAGATCTCTCTTAAAAGAATTGGACAACATTTGAAAACAACGTTCTTCTAATAAATTTGTAATAAAATGTTCTTTTATGTTAACTTCCCAGAATAAAAAAGGAAAAGCTTCATCGAAATTAGATTAACTCAGTATGTGGTAACTTATACACTGAGGGAACATGTAACACTGACATTAGCTTACACTCATCCTTCAACATAAGAGCATATTCCCTTACAGCCCAAAACATAATCGCCAGAAGCCAAATACTTCTCATGCCATTTATTTCAACTGTGTATGTTTATCCAAGGGCAGAAGCTTCCCCTAGAGAAGATACAACTTCCTTTGGCACTTAGGCTTTTAAAGACTACTGGATCTAGTTGTATAATTAACACTTCCCCGGTGAATAAAACATTGCAACAAAGACAGGGGTCAAATGTTTAGTTTCTTGGAGCTAATCTTATTAGCACTCTTGTGGAGCATCTAAGCAGTGTAAAAAGCAACAAGACCATATTGCCTGTGGCTAAGTGCTTTACCACAGATGGACTTCACAGCCTTTGGAATCATGTTGTCAGAAACAAAGAAACAGGAGATTATTTTAACCTCTTAACTTTGGAAGCACAAGGGAGGAACAATCTAAAACAAAGCTCTCACTATTTTGTGATCCAGAATTCCTGTGTAAATGGGCCTCTACATTCTGGGGCCAGATAGACTGAGTTCTGATACTTTTCTCACCTAAAGCTACATACAGATCAGAACAATACAGAATAAGGGCAGGAAGCATCAACATCCCATATTTATAATTTGTTACATACTTGAAACATGTAATGTACAGTGCAAACAGCCTACCTTTGATTTAAAGAACAGATGACTGTTTATTTATGGGGAATCACTGAGTAATCAGTTGGCACTTTAAATCCTACTATCAGGTAAGAACTTCCAAAGAACAAACTAACATCTTCTCACTCTTTCCTCACTATAAAAAGGGTTTATCTCCTGTGACTAACTGTTTTTTTTAATCAGCTTGCAGGGACATGAAAGACTAAAGAATAAAACATGAATAGAAGTTTAATGTCCCCAAAATGGGGGGGGAGAGGAATAGTACAAACCTTAAATAGACTTAACATTATAAATATTGAAAGAGGTGTTCTCTCTTGCATACCTTCTGAGGCTGAAGCAGAAGAAATATAGAAAACATATATAAAGTATATTCAAGTATGTGACAGGGAAGTTTAAATGAAAGGTGCATGAGATTACTAAGGACATGCAGTAGAGACAGAAATGATTTAGCAGTCTCTAACTTAGTTTTACTTGTTTTTTTTTTGTTGCTTGTCCATATTTTGGGGTTTTTTTGGCCAGTTCCTTAGTGGATGGAAATTATGGCAGCTCCATATTGCACCAACTGAGAGGTTATCCCATTGTATATAGCATTGTATGACTGTTTCGAAGGCAATATAGACATTAAAAATAATGTAAAATGTGAAAACTTGCATTCATCCAAAAGGCACATGGGATCAAACAAATTTACCTCACCAAACATATGTGTGATCAAAAGGATGAAAAATTTTCTTACATATTATTCTTGGGTTCAGGAAAATATCATAATTCCCCACAAATAAACCAAACTGCCTGGTCTTAAAATCAAAAATAACCAGGAGAAGATGTACATATCACTTTCACCATTGGAAAAGTATCATCTTCTAGTTGCCTTGAGACTCAAAGCTGACCACATGTTCATGAATCTCAAGAGCTCCATTAATGTTATAAGTAAGGCAAGATGGGAATTTTTGACTAACTGTTTTTTTTGGCAAAAATGCTAATTCATCAAAACCAAAAATATTTGTGAGGAATGGGCAGGTTCAACAAATTTAGGCTGTAAAAATAGTCAAAACTGAAAAAAAAATGTTTCAACTGAACCAAAATGAGAAAAAAAAAAATTTAGTTCACAAATATTTTCAAGATTTCAACTTTTTGTCTGATTTGAGACAGGAAAAATTCCTGCCTTTCAGATGTTTGTGGGATAGGAAAACTGTTTCTGACCAGCTCTAGAGATAATGTAGTGTAGTTTTTACTGTGAGATAGCATAACTGGGCACTGCAAGACGGAGGTTCCCAGGGTTGTGTCTGGGTCCAGAGATATTGGCTAGTATCCAAGGAGCAGTTTACATGCCAGAGGCTGTGTGTGAACAACTCCAGGAGTGGAGGTTCTCAGCTATCACCTGAGACCCTCGATCGATTCGAGCTTCACTGAGTGGTGAGAACCCAGCTCTCTCTCTCTCTCACTCTAGGTATAGTCTTCTGACCCTGATTTCTGTGATCAGTTATAGTTTTCTAAACCTGACTTTTATAATCAAATTTAAGTTAAATTTAATATCATAACTGTTCTGTTTGTTTGGCTCCCCTATGGTTATTACCTGGCAATAAATAACTTTCATGGCTAAGCTGGTTGCTTCTGTCTCTTATTCTCTCTCTCTCTCCCCCTCGTGGCTGTTTTTTGGCTTCCTCATTTGCTCTGCAGCAAATGGTCCTCGTACCTAAGCTAAAAGATCCCTGCAGCACCCAAAAATCCATGGGGTTTGCTTATCAAGTGGGTTACTACCAGAACAATTGTAGCATGAAAGTGGGGATAGGGACATGCTGAACCTGGGACATATAAGTGTGGCAGCTTGGAGGTGCTGTTCAACCCAGCTGCTGAATCCAAGGGCCTATGACAGACAGGGAAATGCTACTCAACCCAGCCTGCTGAGACCAGGAACATATAAGGGGTCAACTTGGGAGTACTGATTAACCTGGTCCTCTCAGATGCACTCTGGTGTGTGTGTGTGTGTGTGTGTGTGTATGCTGTTTGTCTGATTCTGGGGCTGGAAGAACCCAGCCCTGGGGAACCTGGGTCCTGCAGGATAGCTCCACTGGGAGAGAACTTGCAGCAGGGAGAAGTAGAGCTCTGTATGAGAACACAAGTGACACAAGCAGTACATTGAAAGAATTACAGAACCTCCCCCCACCGCAGAAGAATAACCCTAATAAATGAGCATACCCCAAAGTAACGAGCAAATCTGGTAACAAGCCCCACCCCAGAGCCCGCTCCTCCAACCGGAGTCCTCACCCCGCCCCGCACCCCAATCCTCTGCCCCAGCCCTGAACCCCCACCCACAATCTGAACCCCTCAGCCTCACTCGCCACATGAATTTTGTTATGTGCACTAATGTGGAGGTGATGTATGACACATCATCTCCATATTGGTGCACATAACAAAATTCAGGCCCCACATGCATGGGAAAAATTAGAGAGTACACTGGTGGGGGTCATGCAGAGTCATATGCCCCCCCCCCCCCAGATTTCTGTCTGGGTTCACACCAGAATGTGACCAGCAGCATCCTTTTGGCACTGTGTGGGAGGAAGGGGACAGAGGGAGGGAGAAGGGATGACCTAGCCCATGTATTTGCAGAGCTCATCTCTTCTCCCCCAACCCCTGTGGCTGGAAGCAGCTTGTCTCTTCCTGCACACACAGTGTCGAAAGGCTGCTAACACCTCCATGCTGCTGCTGGCCATTGACATAATCCAGCTGACTCCTGTCCCTCAGCTACAGTGTGGGCAGGAAGATGTTAAGCCCTAAGGATGCATTGTGCACCAGGGCCCAGGGAACATGACTATAGGGGCTTCAGTGAACCTGGCCCGAGAGGTGGCTTAGCAGAAGACAGTGCCAAAGGGACAGGACAGAGCAGCCCCATGTTCCCTGGGGACAGGACCAAGGGTGAGGGTGGGGTGAAGAGGGTGCTAAGCCCCTGCTAGGGGGGCTGCTGTGGAGCCTGCAGGGTCAGGGCATAAACAGACTGGAAATCCCTTCCCCCACACCACCACCACTCCACAGCTTAGTTGAGGCATGGAGAGGCTTCCCCATGCCAGCACTGTGGAGGTGTGATGCTCTGTACCTCAGGGGACCACTCAATACCCCCATGTTCATCCTTGTAAAATGATTGTGTGGTATACAATGCAAAGTTTGTCATGTCGGGTGTCTTCGGAAGGCTCATGATGTACTGAGTATTGTTGTTACAGTGATGTTATAGTAATTGTTGTTACAGCAATGTTATTGTGATATTATAGGTTGTAATTTCATGTATATAGTGATGAGGCTGAAAATATGTCTTCATGGCTTAAAATAAGCCCAGGCAAAAACTCTCCAAGAGTAGAGAGGCAGGTCACACCTCAGCAGGGCATTTTTGCGACAAACACAGCCCAGCCTCACAGGAACAAAGGACACTGACCTTGGGAGCAACAAAAGGGTCTGTTGTACTCTCGAGTGAGTCACCCCCTTCCAGCCAGCCTGTGGTGAGAAGCATCTAAGTTTGTAAGGACATCAAAAGTGTAAGATCAGCTTAGAATGTGTTTTGCTTTTATTTCATTTGACCAAATCTGACTTCTTGTGCTTTGACTTATAATTATTTAAAATCAATCTTTGTAGTTAATAAATCTGTTTGTTTGCTTGCTTTACCTGAAGCAGTGCCTTTGGTTTAAAGCACATCAGAGCCTCCCCTTGGGATAACAAGCCCACATATCAATTTCTTTGTTAAATTGATGAACTCATATGAGCTTGCAGCGTCCAGCGGGCATAACTGGACACTGCAAGACAGAGGTTCCTGGGGTTGTATCTGGGACCAGAGATATTGGCTAGTGTCCAAGGAGCAGCTTACATGCCAGAGGCTGTGTGTGAACAGCCCAGGAGTGGAGGTTCTCACAGAAGATCAGGGTAAGGCTGGCTCCCAGAGTCAAGGATTGGAGTGACCTAGCAGATCACCGGTCCAGATAATACCAGAGGGGAACGTCACAGTGGGACTTTGGCAAATGCAGGGCTTGACTATTCCTGGCCAGTATCCTGGGCCAGAGTGTCTTGGGCTTTCCCAGAGCGCTGGCCCAGCCAGGGGCAGTGGGGGGAAAAAGGAGCCTGCTAGCCAGAGGGAATATGGAGGAGCAGCAGGGCTGGGGGCGTCGGCTAAGAGGCAAAGCAGGGAGAGGACAGTGAGAGGGGGAGCACATAAATGGCTGATGGGTGAGCAGCAGAGGCGACACATAACCTGCCGCTGCCTGGCACCTGCCCGCACTCATCAACCACCGTAGCTCGCAGTGTGCAGCAAGTATGGGCCGAAAATGGGATGGAGGGGGTGCGGCTCTGCTAGATGAGAGCCAACATGCAGCAGGGATTGTGTTGATGGACCAGCATGGGGAGCGGCCAGTCCCGCGTGCTGCATCTTTGCCCCACCACCACGCTTGCATACCCACCCCATTCATTGGCCACTGGACCCCACCCACTCACCACTGGTGGATGGGTGTCTGGAGAGCATGGATCTGGCCAGCAACAGGAACCACCAGTACTGATGTGGGGGAGACAGAGAATATGGGATAATTTGCCCATTTTAAAAAAAAAGTCGGGACACTTGCAGGAGGGCTTAAATACGGGACTGTCTCTTTAAAAATGGGATGTCTGGTCATCCTAACTGTCAGGGAGACCTGCACAGGGCATACAAGATAGCAAATGGGAGGTTTCTGGTGCACTGTCCCTTCCTTGCACACCCATTCAGATAGATAACTATAAACTGTCCCCAACTATATTGGCAAGTCTGCATATGCTATATTGGTTTCCAGTATGTTAGATCTGTCTCTCCAGAATCTCAAGCCATGAACAATGGAAGTAGATACTTATAGACTGTGTTCCCAGTATAGGTACTTAACCTTCTCTTTATTAATCTAAATAAACTGAGTTTCTATAAAGTGTGTTTTCCAAACCTTTTATCACTCTCATGGTCCTTTTCTGAACCCTCTCCAATTTATCAGCATCCTTCTTATGCTGTGGACACCAGAACTGGACACAGTATTCCAACAGCAGTCACACCAGTGCTAAATACAGAGCTAAAATAACCTCTCTACTCCTGCTTGAGATTCCTGTTTATGCATCCAAGGACTGCATTAGCCCTGCTGGCCACAGCATTGCCCAGGAAGCTCATGTTCAGCTGATTATCAACCATGATCCAGTGGCATAGCCAGCATGGGATATTTTGGGTGGGCAGGCAATTATGGGGGGGCAGGAGGAATGGGGGGGCCATCTCTCCCCACCCCGTACAGCCCCAGGTGTGCACCCATCCCCAGGAGGAGATGCTGCTCTCCAGCATGTCTGGCTTCTGTTCCCGGCTCCCGGCTCCCGGCTCCCAGCTCCCGGCTCCCTTCCATCTCCCATCACCCCACAGAAGGCCTGGCTCCACCTTTTTTGAAGATCTCCTCTACCGCCACTGCCCGCCCATTCTCTTGCCCTCCTCCCAGTGATGGACAAGCCACTGGGCCAACCTGGGGCCCCAGAAAAATGTGTGCTTCCAGGGCCCCGGAAAAATGGGCGCTTCCAGGGCTCCACCCGCTCTGCCCACCTGGCGCACCTGCCAAAACATAGTGTGGGAGCATGGGGGCTTGCTCACTCCACGTGCCCCACCAATGCTCCAGCGTGGGCGGGGGTCAGGGTCCGGGGACTTGCTCCACTCCACCTGCTTGGCCTTGGCAGGAGTGCCAGGTGGGTGGAGTGGAGCAAGCCCCTGCGCCCTTACCTTGCTCCCCAGCTGGAGCGCCGAGCGGATGGGCAGAGTGGGACAAGCTCCCAGTCCCCAGCAGGAATGCTATGTGGGCAGGCAGAGCGGGACAAGCCTCCACACCCTGACCCCACTCCCTGGCAGGGCAGGTGGGCAGAAGGGGGCAAGCTCTGGGGTCAGAGCAGAGCCAGGGCTGTAGTGTGGGCCTGGATGCTAAGTTGGTGGGCCATGGCCCCCCCAGACCCCTCCATGGCTACACCCCTGCCATGACCCCCATAACTTTTTTCCAAGTCACTGCTTCCCAGGATAGCATCCCCCATCCTGTAAGCATAGTCCACATTCCTCTTTCCTAGATGTATGTGTAAACCACATGCCTAGTAGGGGGATATCTCTTTAAGAGATCTATGGCAGGGGGCTGAGTAGGAGTGAGTTGTGTCTGGGTCATTGTTACTAGTTGGATTTAGCACTCCACATCCAGAAGTTTCTGGAACTGGGTTTGGTAGTTTTGGGTATGCTCCAATAGGTTCCCTGTGGATCAGACTCCATGAGGGAAAGCAAACAAGGCAGCTGCCTTACAAAAGGCCATATGCCCTTTATGAATTTGGAGAAGCTGAGTCCAGGAGAAGAAAGCAGGCTAATGGCCCTAACTCTGAAGCATTTTGCAGCAGGTTAATGATATTGTTAACCCTCCAACAGGGAAGCGTGGCCAGTGTTAATTATAAAAAGGGGAAATTGGGAAGAAAAAATATTTTTTTTATTTTAATTTTATAATTTGAATGTTTGATTTTAGCCAAAATGTTTTAGTTAAATTGTCTCAACTAGTTTGATTCACCAACTTTTCTTCAAATGTGATAATGGGGAAAGAGTCATTTATATTTTGCTATTCTCAGTTTTGTATTTTCTTGTAACAGATTTTTTTTTAAATAATCAATATACTTAACTGAGTGGTTGGTTCATCAGTTAGAGGACTGGCTAACAGTGATTAGAGGAAAGGAAGAGTCTGCATGGATTCCAACTGAAGATTCCTACAAGCAAATGGAGGGAAGATGTTGCTTTTAACTCAGCAGACTGTATAGATTTAATGATCAAAGACTCTGAGATTCAGGTGAAATCAGTCTAAGCTTTTGGGAACTCTGAGTTTCTTCTCACTGTGTTTTTGTGGGTTTTTTTAATTTATGTATAACTGAAGATAATGTGTGTAGATTATAAAATAACTAAGTTATGTTGTAAAAATTAAATGTATTATTGTTAAATTTATTAATTATGTTTCTTTATCATAAGATTTATAGAGTTGGTACTTAATTAAGTTCATTCCTTTTGTTCTTTTGGGGACTTGAATGTGGGGAGGTTGACCTTGTGCAATCCTTGCTGAAAATCCTTAGAGACTGAATTCTGGGTCTCCAGCTGCTTTTCTATGGGAGTTGGGGTATTTTTAGGCACTGGAGAAGGGCAATGAAGTGAACTGTAGTCCACCAAAAGGCTACATATGTGTTTACATTTGGCTGTAGTAAAACTCATATTGTTTGCTTCTGCCCAATTTACCAAGCCATCCTGATTACTCTGCATCAGTGACCAGTCCTCTGCATTATTTACACTCCCCCATTTTTGTGTCATCTGAAAACTTTACCCGTGATGATTTTTATATTTTATTTAACATTAAACTTAAATGTTCCAAAATAAGTCCTGCTTGGGTTTTGTTGGTTTGGCTAAGGCAGCAGCTCTGACCAGCAGACATAAATTAGTGATATTAGTTGCTTCAGGGGAAACAGAGGATAGTGCAGAATTATGGGCCATAATTTTAACTGGTTAACATTAGCTGGTGTAAATACATGTGGCTACATTACCTTCAATGGAGCTCAATCAATTTACAACTCTAGATCTGGGCCATATGTGTTTTGATAGTGGCTGTAGGCTTATTTTCAGTCACATCACTTTCTAAGGGCAAGATTCTGGAAAAAACGGTTACTCACCGTCTCATAACTGTTGTTCTTTGAGATATGTTGTTCATGTCCATTCCAATCAGGTGTGTGTGCACTGCGTGCATGCCAGCTGGAAGATTTTTCCCTTAGCAGCATCCGTAGGGTTGGCCTGAGCACCCCCTGGAGATGTGCCTTCATGGCGCCTAATATAGGGCCCTGCTGGCCCCCCACCCCCTCAGTTCCTTCTTGCCAGCTGCTCCAACAGAGGGGTAGGAGGGTGGGTATTGGAATGGACATAAACAACACATCTCAAAGAACAACAGTTATGAGAAGGCGAGTAATCGTTTTTCTTCTTCGAGTGCTTGTTCATGTCCATTCCAATCAGGTAACTCACAAGCCAAAGTTCAGGAGGTGGGGTCAGAGTCATCCACTGATTGAAGCACAGCTCATCCAAAGGCCTGTTGAGTGATTGAATAGTGCATCATGAAAGTGTGTATAGATGACCATGTTGCTGCCCTGCAGATTTCCTGTGTGGGGACCTGTGCCAGGAAAGCTGCTGAAGAGGCCTGGTGGAGTGCATGGTGATCGGCGGAGCGGGCATCTTCGCCAAGTTGTAACACTCCCAAATGCATGACACAATCCATGATGAGATAGGTTGTGATGAGACAGGGAGTCCTTTCATTCTATCTGCCTCTGCCACGAGTAACTGGAGGGACTTTGTCTCGATATAGAAGGCTAGTGTCCTGCGGATATTCAATGAGTGAAGCTTCTGCTCCCTGCTGCTGGAATGCAACTTAGGATAGAATACTGTGAGGAAGATGTGCTGGTTGATATGAAACTGGGAGACAACCTTAGGGAGAAAAGCCGGTTGAGGTCTGAGCTGAACCTTGTTGTGACGGTACCTCCCATAAGGCTTTATGGGAATATGACATAATTGGAATATGTTTTGTGCTGCCTGTGCCATGTAACATATCTCTGTAAAGGTTATGGTCTACTATATCTATTCATCCTATTTGAACACATATATCATTTTGTACTTGAGGTTAAGAATATTGGCCGTATACTTGCTTGATTTCTAAGTAAGCTTTGTGAGGCATTTGGTCAGCTTCTTTAGGAAGGAATTCGCAAGGTTAAGTACCTGATCAGGAAGCACTTGGGGAACAATGTATCTTGGAATGCTCCAATCCACATAAGAAGTCTTCCTGGAGACGTACAAGATACCATGTGGACAATGGCTTCTGCCTGTAAAGACTGTGAGTCATGCATGGATATGTGACTTGCCCAGGTGACTCCAGAACTACATCTTGGAGCTGGACTTTGCATAGGAGTGAGGAGGGGGGTCTCCACCTAGAAGAGAAAGTCTAATTAAACCCATGGGAGACCCGTCCATTTTGTCTTCAGCTGGCTAAAGAAGGAGCCTCTCAACCCCCCAGGATACTTGAAGGAATCTGGAATAAAGGACAGTAACTACAGGGCGTGTGAGTGATTGCTGGACCCAGGCTAAAAGGAGATTAGTCTGTAAAAGGGAGCATTTTGGAACTCGTGAGGATCTTATTTGTATTCGGTTTGATTAGACACAGATTTGCACATTTTATTTTATTTTACTTTGTTCTGTTTGTTACTATT
This sequence comes from Trachemys scripta elegans, assembly GCF_013100865.1. Lineage (NCBI taxonomy): Eukaryota > Metazoa > Chordata > Testudines > Emydidae > Trachemys > Trachemys scripta. Next base: position 27,589,231 of record NC_048300.1, on the reverse strand, counting down.
TGAAACCACTTAAATCTTACTTTCTGTATTTAATAAAATCACTTTTTACTTATTAATTAACTCAGAGTATGTATTAATACCTGGGGGAGCAAACAACTGTGCATATCTCTCTATCAGTGTTATAGAGGGCGAACAATTTATGAGTTTACCCTGCATAAGATTTATACAGGGTAAAACAGATTTATTTGAGTTTAGACCCCACTGGCAGTTGGGCATCTAAGTGCTAAAGACAAGCACACTTCTGTGAGCTGTTTTCAGGTAAACCTGCAGCTTTGGGGCAAGTAATTCAGACCCTGGGTCTTTGTTGAAGCAGACGGGAGTGTCTGGCTTAGCAAGACAGGGTGCTGGAGTCCTGAGTTGGCAGGGAAAACAGGAGCAGAGGTAGTCTTGGCACATCAGGTGGCAGCTCCCCAGGGGGTTTCTGTGATCCAACCTGTCACACTTATCCTTATGGAATACAGTGTAAGGGGGCTGAGCTCCGACACTCTCCTAGCTGAGGTTATCACCACCAGAAATGCCACCTTGTATGAGAGAGAAAGCAGGGAGCACGTCGCCAGTAGCTCAAATGGTAGACTCATAAGTCTGGAAAGGACTAGATTATGGTCCCAAGCTGGGATATGCTGTCCCACTTTGGGGGTATAGTCTGTTGAAACCTTTAAGGAAACGGCTGACCATCGGGTTCGCGAAGACTGAGTAGCCATCTGCGCCCAGATGGAAGGTGGGATGGTGGCCAAGTGATCCCTTATTGATGACATGGACAGTGCCTGCTGCTTAAGATGGAGGAGGTAGTCCAGTATAAATGGCGAGTGTTGGCGACTGACGGTGCTGCTCTGACCAGATGGAGAACCTCTTCCACTTGGCAAGGTATGTTGCCCTTGTGGAGGGCTTTCTACTGCCAAGGAGAACTTGCCCAACTTAATCAGAGCAGGACAGCTCCACCGTGTTCAGCCATGGATCTTCCATGCAGTGAGGTGGAGCGAGTCGAGGTTCGGGTGCCGGAGGCGGACATGATCCTGCATGATTAGGTCTGGGACAAGTGGTAGGGTGACCGGAGTTGCCACAGACATTTCCAGGAGCGATGTAAACCAGTGCTGGCATGGCCAGGCTGGAGCTATCAATATCACTAGGGCTCGGTCCCTGTGGATCTTGAGGAGCACCTTGTGAACAAGAGGAGCCGGCGGGAATGTGTATATGAGACGGCCTCCCCACAGAAGTAGGAACGCACCTGTGATGGAGCAAGGGCTGTGATTCAGGAAGGAGCAGAATAGCTGACACCTTGTGTTGCATTGTGGTGAACAAGTCTATTTGGGGAAAGCCCCAGTGTTGGAAGATTGAGCTCACTATGTCCAGCTGGGGGGACCACTTGTGGCCATGAAAAGAGCAGCTGAGACTATTCCTACGAGGAGTGTCCTGGCGGTTCTGAGGGTGGTAGAACCTAGAGGGAGGCTGTGGCCGGAAATGCCTTGAGTGGCTGGTGTATGGAGATCTAAGGGTGACCTTGAGTCTTTCAGACTATGGAGTCCTATCCATCTTATCAGAAAAGAGAGCCGAACCCTCAAAGGGGAGGTCCTGGATTGTTTGCTTGACCTCATAGGGCAAGCCAGAGACCTGCAACCAGGACTCCCTCCTCATTACAACCCCCATGGCCATTGTGTGTGAGGCTGCATCTGCTGCGTCCAATGCCACCCATAGGGAATCTCGGGAGACCAGCTTTCCCTCCTCCACCAATGCCGAGAACTCTGTGCAAGAGTCCTGTGGCAGCAGCTCCGCAAACTTGGCCATCGCAGCACAGGTGTTGTGTGCGTATCTGCTCACAATGGCCTGTTGATTTGCAATGCGGAGTGGTAGACCCCCAGTGGAATAGACATTCCTGCCGAAAAGGTCAAGTCTTTTTGCTTCCCTATTCTTAGCCCTGGTAGCCCTGGCGCTCTCACTGATTGGCTGCATCAACCATCAGGGAGTCTGGGGTGTATAAATGGGTGTATAAATGTTCATATCTCTTAGAAGGGACAAAGTATCGCCTCTCATTCCTCTTAGCCGTAGGGGCCAGGGATTCAGGGGTCTGCCACAGGGTTTTATTGTCTCTGTAATCGTCTTTATTAGGGGCAAGGTCATATGAGAGGGACCGGAGGGTGTAAGGATGTCGACAACTGGGTCAGATTCCTCCACCACCTCCCTCCGCCTGTATGCCCAGGTTCTGGGCAGCTCAACATAAGAGCTGCTGGAGTATCCTGTTATCCTCCAGAGCTGGCACCATTGATGTCCCCTTCACAGCTTCATCTGAGGAGGATGAGGAGGAGAGGCCTGGCAGCGGACCCTGCTCACTCCCTTCAGCACCCTGTAGGTCTCGCTGCACGTGGTATTCCAAAGCTTGTGGTGCCGGGGTCTCTGTGGGCGGAAATATCAGTGCCGAGGCAGGCAGTGCTGAAGTTGTTGGTGCCGGCAGTGCTGATATAATCGACGCCGGTGGTATCAATGCTGTAGCCACTAGTGGTGCTGCTGATGGGCAGGTCGGTGCCAGAGCTGTAGGGGACAACAGCAGTGTCAGCACTTCTGTTGGTGGTGCCAGTGGTGCCTGTGTGAGGGCGAAGGATGCCAAGGACACCGATGCCTACCTGGATCTTGGGCCCTGGGCCTGTCCCTGGCTTTGTTGATACGCCCAGTGAGTCCAAAAGGGCCACTGTGTTGAAGACTGCCACTGTGGAGGCCATGGTGCTGGGTAGGGCTGGTGGTCGCGGCAGGATCTGGACCTCCTGCTCTTGGTCCTATCAGAGCGATAGGACTCCACCTCCACGTCCGAGGTCTCCGAGTAGGAGGACCATGGAGGAGCGGTACTCTGGGCTGTCAGAGAGCGGTGCCGAGAGGTTTGGGACCAGTGTGGCACCCCTGGGTGGGCAGTGTAAGGGAGAGGTGCGCCGGAGATGGGGATTGGCACACCATCATTGCTGGTTTGATTGAAACTGGGGCCGTGCAGTCACTGGCAACTTGTCTCTCCTCTGTGGGGAGGACAGCGCCATGAAGTGTATAAGGTCCTTGGCTGCCTCAAATGCCTCCAGCATCAAGGGGAGCTGGAGGTGATCACCTTGGCGGTCTGGGGACTGTTGAGGGTTCAACCTCACCTGAACCCCAGATGGGAAAGGAGTCAACGAGACCCTAGAGGGCTGGAGAGATGAGGTGGTCTGGCTCAAGGCGCAGGTTCCTTGGTCTTTAGAGGGGGAGACTGACTCTGCTCTGGCCATTTCTTCTTTTGTGGCACCGGAGACTGAGAACGGTGCCGCACCGAAGAGAGTTTTTTATGGGCGGAGACATGGCAGTGCCTTGAGACCTTAGGGTCCTTGCTTAGCACTGGCTCGCGCACCATTGGTGCTGGAGCACTGCGGACCAAAAGTGCTTGGCACAGGTTCTGTGGACCCCAGGTCGGAATGTGGCCAGGGTGCCGCTTCCATTAGCAGAATCTTAAGTCTTTAAGGGTTCTAGGAGGAAAACCCTTGCAGATCCTGCACTTGTCCTTTTGGTGGCTCTCCCTGAGGCACTGCAGACAAGAAGAATGTGGGTCATTCTTGGATATAAACGTGCCACAGTCCTCGCAGAGTTTGAACCCTGGGGACCTGGGAATACCCCAGAACTGGGGAAACATTGCGGGGGGGTAACCCCCCAAGAATCAAAACAACTACAACAACTAACTATGACTACAAACTAACAAACTATTTACACTATTTTATGATCAAAACTGAAGAGGACACTGCCAAAAGAGTTTGCAAAGCAAGAGCCATTGTTCCAGCTAGCCATCTCCGGCGGTAAGAAGGAACTGAGGAGGTGGGGGGTCGGCAGGGCCCTATATTGGGTGCCATGAAGGCGTGACTCTAGGGGGCACCCAGGCCAACCCTACGGACCCTGCTAAGGGAAAAATCTTCCAGCTGACGTGCACACAGCATATGCATACCTGATTGGAATGGACAAGAACAAGCACTCGAAGAACTCTTACTCATGTTGATGAGCACTTACATGTGTAGTGTGATCAGTATTTCCTTTAATAGGACTACTTATGTGAGTAAGTGTTCATTATTATGAGTAAGGGTTTCACAACTGGGCCTTTTCCTCTAGTAAAAATTGAAGCCCTATAGCCAACATTGTGAGATGTCTGTTTCTAGAAACTCTGGAGCAGGAGGTTCTGACTGAATGCTAAAAGCAGCAGCCTTTCCCTTCACTATATTAGATCTGACTCTAAGCAAATGGCCTGTGACAAGGTAATGCTTGTGTGATGGGTTCCCCAAGTTGCACCCTGGGACTGTGGGACCACTGTGCCTCCTTAATTCTCTCCAGCCTGGGCTCTCTCTCACAATGCCTTGCTAGTGACCAGCAGCAAACCACTCCAGGTGCCGTTATCAGTCAGCACAACTCCATGTGGAGACTCAACACCCATCTAGATTGCATGAATGCTCCCAGAGCCACTCATGTATCACACAGGGAAAGGCACCAGCCAAATCCCCCCAGCTCCCAGCACTGTACCTCAGGAATATACCATCTTGCACTGCTTAAGATGAGCATTGCAAATGTATTAATTGGTTCACCACTTTATCAATGGGAAGTGGACATACATCAGCCTTTGTAAAACCTGAGCAAATTTACCATTCACTTCAGGCAAACTCACTGGTAAAGATAAACAGTAAAACAAATTTATTGACTACAAAAGATAGATTTTAAGTGACTATAAGTGTTAGGCATAAAGTCAGAGTTAGTTACCAAAAGAAAATAGAATATAAGCACACAGTCTAAACTCTCAACCCTATTAGACTGGGCAACATCTAGATTAAGCAGTTTTTCTCACCCCAGTGAATATTGCAGCTCATAGTACACAGATTTCACCCTTGAAATCTGGGCCAGTCCCCTCAGTTGGAGTCTTCAGAGTGTCCTTGTTGCTTGCAGCATAGGTGGGTGAAGGAGAAAGGCTCAGCATATGGCCACTGTGTTCTGTTTATACCCTCAGTCCTACGTGATTGGGGAGCATAAGCCCAGGGATGTCTAAGGGCATTACTGAGTATCCAGGCAAGGTTGAGCAATTCCCTTGGTGTGGCCTCACGCAGGTGAGTCATTGAATTGTAGCTCTCTTGCTGGACAATGGTTGTTGTTGAGTTGTTTGACATGTTGGTTACTTTCCTTGCTGTTGCCTCCAGGGAGCTAATATCTGGCTGATTCCCCAACTTACAGCATGTTTTAGTGACAACCATACAACACAATTCTCATCACTTCATATGTATTAATGATATACATATATGATAGAGAAATGACTTTCAGCAGATCATAACCTTTCCCCTGATACCTTACAAGGCATGCTTTATATGTAAGATCATGATTATATAGAAATGAGGAATATGGGGGTTACAGGATGCTCCCCCAAGGTATAGAATGTCACAGTTTGCTTCCCAGTTTGCCAGTTCCCATCTAGTAAGAAACTATGGATACCTCTGTAATGGAGTGGCCATAGGAATGCTAGGGAGCACAGCATTGCTAAATATCTCTGGATGATGGAAGGAGCAGACCTCAAATCCTGTAAGATATTTCATATATCCCATTATGTTTGAGCCTTCCATTTATTCCCCGTTCTTCTGACCCTTTCTCAACTGCTTTCCTCATATTTCCTGCAAAATCTGTGTACTAACTGGTATCCCTCAAAACTATGTGGAAGGGATGCTTTCTGAAGTTCCTAGAGCAGAGTTGTTTTCCTTGGCTTCTGCTGATTCTCTTCCACTGCTGCTTCCTCATCTCCTTCCAGTGCTGGCATTCTTAGGATGAGCTCCCAGTCAGGCAGTTTGTTGGCTGATGTGGCCACTATCTCCTGCACACATTCTGTTTTCAGGCTTTTTCTGCTGCTGGCCCCTTCCAGACCCAGTGCTTTATCTATGATATCCTTGATATTTTCCTTGGCTGGTGTTTGTTCTTCCTGCTGACCCCAGCCTCCTCCCTCTGCACTTACTGATAGTCAGTAATGACATCCAGTACGATTTGTGTGTTGGCTTGTTTCCATTGCTTTGATCATAGTTATATTATACATAGCTGTATCTAAACTAGGGTATTATGGTGGAAAAAATTGATCAGTAATACCAACAGTTCATCTGAAGAATAATAACAGGTTTCAGAGCAGCAGCCCGTGTTAGTCTGTATCCGCAAAAAGAACAGGAGTACTTGTGGCACCTTAGAGACTAACAAATTTATTTGAGCATAAGCTTTCGTGGGCTACAGCCCACTTCTTCGGATGCATAGAATGGAACATATATTGAGGATATATATATATACACATACCGAGAGCATGAAAAGGTGGGTGTTGTCTTACCAACTCTGAGAGGCCAATTAAGTAAGAGAAACAAAAAAAAAACTTTTGAAGTGATAATCAAGATAGTCCAGTACAGACAGTTTAATAAGAAGTGTGAGAATACTTACATGGGGAGATAGATTCAATGTTTGTAATGGCTCAGCCATTCCCAGTCTCTATTCAAGCCTAAGTTGATTGTATCTAGTTTGCATTTCAATTCCAGCTCAGCAGTTTCTCGTTGGAGTCTGTTTTTGAAGCTTTTCTGTTGCAAAATTGCCACCCACAGGTCTGTCATTGAATGACCAGACAGGTTAAAGTGTTCTCCTACTGGTTTTTGAATGTTATGATTCCTGATGTCAGATTTGGGTCCATTAATTCTTTTGCGTAGAGACTGTCCAGTTTGGCCAATGTACATGGCAGAGGGGCATTGCTGGCACATGATGGCATATATCGCCTTGGTAGATACACTCTTTAACCTGTCTGGTCATTCAATGACCGACCTGCGGGACAATTCCCACCTTTTCATGCTCTCTGTATGTGTATATATATCTCCTCAATATATGTTCCATAAATTTGTTAGTCTCTAAGGTGCCATAAGTACTCCTGTTCTTTTTGAAGACTAAGTTTAATTAACATGTTGGTAAGCTCTGGAAGCCTTTGAAGCATTATACATACTAGCTCAGCTGAAATGGTGGGAATTTCATTATTCTTTAAATCCCCTGAGTAGACAGTCACAGTTGAGGATGCCAAATTCAGGATGAACTGCTGAGAAATAGGGCAAATACACCCCAGACTGGTGGTTATTCTACCATCAGATATACGAATCCAGTAACAAAAATAAACTTCTGTCTCACCACACTGATTAACAAGAAGTGCAAAAATGCAGTCTCCTTAGGCATTCCAGCACTTGTTTCACCACCAAGACACGAGATTTAATGATGAGTGGTTATTAAAAACCAATATAATCAAAGGGTCCTTCTAATCCCAAAAGATCAGCCACATAGCCAGGTCAATATATAGCTCAGATCTTACCCAGTAATCACACTGTTGCTAATCCTTCCATATCTAATATCTAAAGTTTTATTTATGGTTAATGGTTAAGGAAATAAAATACATACAAATATTGCAGAGTTCTTGTATTAGGTTTGAAGCAGCGATGAAATAAATCACTGTCTTGTAAAATCTCTGATAACTTCTAAAAGATTGCATTAAGGTCCTCAGTCCATTGATTGGAATTCTCCTTTTAGTGTAAGTCATAGTCCAGAGATCAGAGCAAGAAAAAGGCAAGATGGAGTTGCTTCCAGGGTTTTTATACCTTTTCCCATGTGGAAAGAATGCTCTCAGTCTTAGTTTGTGGAAAATTACTGGCACAAGATGGAGTCCAGGGTCGCATGAGCAAGTCACATATCCTTGCATGCTTTGACTCACAGGAATAGCCATTACCTGTATTCTGGCTAAAGTGTCCACAAGAAGGCTCATTGGGTAGGGACTAGCTTCTTCGATGGCCCATTGTGAGAGCTAAGTGTTCTTTGATGGGTCATCAACTTGAATAGCTCATTCACAATGTGCTGTCTGGCTTCAAGGTAGATTTTACCTGGTGGGTGTTACTCAGGAATACAGCATATACAGTAGAACCTCAGGGCATGGCTACACTTGCAGATGTAGAGTGCCTGGAGTTAAACCAGCCCTCGGAGAACACAGCAGGGAAAGCGCTGCTGTGTGTTCACACTGTCAGCTGCAAGCACAGTGGCATGGCCACATTTGTGGCACTTGCAGCAGCATTGGGAGCGGTGCATTATCTCACAGAGTACCTCTTCCCATTCTGGTGCTGTGGCTTGTGGGAAGGAAGAGGGGGGTTGCGGTGCATCCTGGGTCCTGTCCCAATGCCCCGTGATGCATCACTTCCCATCCCAGCAATCCCTGTGCTTCCGTCCACGTTTGGCGCCATCTTTCAACCGTTTTTGTATTGTGTGCTCTGTCTTCCCTTTCGGTCTGCGGGAATGGATCCTGAACTTGTGAAGAATATGCTGATGAGTCTTGCCAGCACATCACGAATTGCAGTCAAGTTACTCCTTAAGCTACAAAGTGACAGTAAGGAGTACGATGATAATGTCGACTTGCATAATGCATATGACATGTAAGATTGCTTGTGGCTTTCACGGACATGCTCACCACAGTGGAATGCCACTTTTGGGCTCGGGAAACAAGCACTGAGTGGTGGGATCACATCATCATGCAAAAGTCTGGGATGACAAGCAGTGGCTGCAGAACTTTTGGATGAGGAAAACCACTTTCATGGGACTGTGTGCTGAGCTCGCCCCTACCCTGCGGAGCAAGGACACGAGATTGAGAGCTGCCCTGCCAATGGAGAAGCATGTAGCTATTGCAATCTGGAAGCTGGCAACTCCAGACAGCTACCAATTGGCTGCTAACCAGTTTGGAGTGGGGAAGTCAACCGTTGGAATCGTGTTGATGCAAATTTGCAGGACTATTAATCGCACCCTGCTCAGAAGAACTATGACTCTGGGTAACATGCCTGACATTATGGCTTGCTTTGCACAAATGAGTTTCCCTAGCTGTGGAGGGGCAATAGATGGGACGCATATTCCAATTCTGGCACCAGACCACCTAGCATCCAAGTACATAAATCGGAAGGGGTATTTCTCTATGGTTCTCCAGGCACTTGTGGATCACTGTGGGCATTTCATGGACATTAACATAGGCTGTTCCAGAAAGGTTCATGAAGCACGCATCTTTCAGAACATAGGCCTGTTCAGGAAGCTGCAAGCCAGGACTTTCTTCCCAGACCAGAAGATCACTGTAGGGGAAGTCAAAATGCCACTGAGATCCTTCTTACCCTTTAATGCCATGGCTCATGAAACCCTACTCAGGGAGCCTTGACAGCAGCAAGGAGCAGTTCAACAACAGGCTGAGTCAGTGCAGAATGACTGTTGAGTGTGCTTTTGGCTATTTAAAGGGCCGCTGGCACTGTCTGTATGGGAAGCTGGACCTGGCCGATGACAACATCCCCATAGTTATAGCCACGTGCTGTACCCCCCATAACATTTGTGAAGGGAAGGGTGAAAGCTTCACTCAGGCATGGACCTTGGAGGTTCAACACCTGGAGGCTGAATTTGTATAGTCAGAGACCAGGACTATTAGAGGGGCCAAGCATGGGGCTGTAAGGATTAGGGTTGCCTTGAGGGAGCAATTCGATGCTGAAAACCACCAGTAATGTTTGGTGCCCTGCACGGGACTGATGTGCAGTGGTTCCTATGCTAGTAGGAAGGGATTGGTTTGAGCGTTGGCCTCCTAAACCAAGGGTTGTGAGTTCAATCCTTGAGGGGGCCATTTAGCAATCCGGGGCAAAAATCTGTCTGGGGATTAGCCCTGCTTTGAGCAGGGGGTTGGATTAGATGACCTCCTGAGGTCCTTTCCAACCCTGATATTCTATGATCTGTGTTTGCTATGTATGATGCAGTATCTGTTGCTTTCCTGGGCTATGGTATCTTTTACTTAATGCAATAAAGAATGTTTTCAAAGCTAAAACATTCATTTATTGAAAAGAAACACAACTGCTGGGGAAACAGAAAGAGCATGATACATCTGTGCTGTGTGGGACGAGGGAAGGGTGCGGGGTGCAGAACGGGACAATCACAGATTTGCATATGTCCTGTTATCATATTCAGCCTTCCTGTCTGACGTGTCATGCAATGAGTTCTGCACTTCAGCCTGGCTAAATTGCATGGTGATGGGGGTTGAGTGCAGTAGGTAAGGGTCGTAGTTTGCAGGGCTGTGTGGTGAAGCTACAGGGGTTGGAGGCAGCTGGTGGCGATAAGAAACCGTATGTTGGGGGAAGTGGGTCGGTAGTGACATGGGGGCACAACGGAATGAGTTTTGAGACAAAGGCTGCAGGGGCAGGCGGGCGCGGATCTGCTCTGTCTGCAGTGCTACGAGCACCTGCATTGAGTCCGCTTGGTGCTCCATAATGTATAGGAGCCGCTCCGTGCTTTGGTGCCAGCGATCCGCATTCTGCTGGCAGAGCCTCCTTTCAGTCTCCCGCCACTCCTGTACTTTTTGATGTTCAGTAAGGAACTGCTGCATTACTTCATGCAGAAGGTCCTCCTTGGTTCTTCCTGATTCTTTGCAGCCTTTTGGCCATTGATAACAAGGACAGCTGAAATCTCAAGGTTGCATCTGTAAAGCCAAAATGCAACACTTAACAGAGGCGTATTGTTGACACTAGCCAGAGCAATGATTCGGCTGAACTTAAAGACAAGTACAGTGTACACAATAAGAGAAAGAGCCTGTCCCAAAGCGAGCACACATAACCCACAGGAGCCCCAAAATGGTGAGTAAGCACAGGGGCAAGGGGGACTGATTGTTTCAGAACCATACTGTCCTCTGGGGTTCTGTGCCTTGAAGAGAGCCAACAGCTGCAGGGGGCCCCTATACTGAACTCTGTTTCCACATTTTCCACAGGATGAGTTCGTCCTGGAAGATATCTTGCTGCTGACCTGGGAAGCAAGGGAGGGTCTTCTACTACAATGCAGCTTCCGCCGTGGCCCTTATGCAACTTGCCTGTGTGCAGCAATGGTCCCCCCGCCCTTCACAGCACAGTGGCGTGGACATGTTAGCCTTACTGGGACAAGGAGCACAGTAGCTCTGCCAAGGAACTTGCGCAAGCAGATTGCCCAGCTTCTGCGTGAGACCTTCGATGAGATCACTGAGGCCAATTACCCCAATGTGAGAGAGCACATCAATGCCCTATTCTGCATCTAGGCATGCACACAGCCTTAACCCTTCTTTCTGCAACCCTCCTTGCCCCAAGAGCCCACACTGACCAACTACCTTCCCAAAGTAAAAGCCACTTACCAGGCACCTCTTCTGCTGTTTGTTCTTCCCCAAGCACCATCTGCTGTGACTGGCTACCTTCCTCCTGGCTTGAAAACAACTTCTGGCTGCATGCATCTAGGGATGCCAGACTGTCCTTTGGCTCTGGGCCCACCTCCTCCTCAGCACCCTTACTCCCGCTTTCCTCCTCCTGCCTTGTTGAACTATGGGCTGCTATGGCCTCTGAAGTGTCCATGGTGCTCTTTGCAGTGGAGGTGGGGTCGTCCCCAAGTATTGCGTCCAGCTCTTTGTAGAACTGGCAGGTCGTGAGGGCAGCACTGGAGCTGCAGTTTGCCTCCAGTGCTTTGTGGTAGGCATTCCGCAGCTCTTTCACTTTAACCTTGCATTGCATTGCGTCCTGGTTAAGGCCCCTTTCTATCATGGCCCTTGATATCTGCCTGTAGGTATCATAATTCCTACGACTGGAGCGCAGCTGGGACTGGATAGCTTCCTCCCTCCAAACACTGATGAGGACCAGCACCTCTCCATTGCTCCATACTGGGGATCACCTGGCGTGTGGAGGCATGGTCATCTGGAAAGAGGCGCTGAGAGCACTACACGCCTTGCTGAGCAAACAGGAAGGGGAATTTCAAAATTCCCAGAGAATTTAAAGGGCGGGTCTGATAGTTGGTCACCTGATGGCAGAGCAGTAGAGTTCAAAGTGATGACCAGAGTGGCTAGAACAGGCATTGTGGGACACTTCTGGAGGCCAATCAGAGTGCATTAATAGACCAGTGCATCCACACTGGCACGGCGGTGCTCCAGCCGGGGTGCAGCAAGTTTTATGCTTCTCGTGGAGGTGGATTACCAGGGGCACTCCAGCCGCGGAGTCTGGGTGCTCTACGTGCCTTGCCAGTGTGGACACCTCCGGAATTAGGGCGCCCAGGGATGATTTAATGCGCTCTAACTTGCAAGTGTAGCCAAGGCCTCAGAGTTAAAAACACCTCGGGAATGCAGGCTGTTCATAATGCTGAACAAAACATTATGGTTCTTTCAAAAGTTTATAACTGAAAATTGGCTTAATACAGCCTTGAAACTTTACTATGCAGAAGAAAAATGCTGTTTTTTAACCATCTTAATTTAATGAAACAAACACAGAAACAGTTTCCTTACCTTGTCAAATCTTTTTTTTTTTTAACTTTCTCTTTATTTTTTTAGTAGTTTACAACACAGTACTGTACTTCTGGTTCTAAATGAGGTGTGTGGCTGACTGATGAGTTCATAACTCTGGTATTCATAACTCTGAGGTTCTACTGTAATGTAGGATGCCAGTTCATAATATCTATAACTTCAGATACAAAAATGATACATATAAAGAGGATAATCATACTCATCAAATCATAACTTTTTTCCATTGACACCTTACATGATATACTTTGTACAAGATTTGTTGCAATTGTCTAATAGTGGCACTGTTAATGATATAAATGGTCATGTTTCAATCACACAGCATCATAGGTGGTATATCAAATAGAGAAATATAAAAGGTGGCAGATTAGGATTGTGGATTTTTGTGTGAACATTTTCTTATATTGTAAATTGCTTAGGTTCAGATCTGCCTTCACCTAAGTTTCTCTGGTTTCAAATTAGCTGAGTATTTCAAAGCAAAACTAAGTCAAAATCTCAGATTTCCTCCTAGTTTCATGTTGAAACCAGCTACTTCCACTAATTTTACTTGATTTTGTTGCAAGAGCATATATCAACCCAGATGTGATCAAAAGTTATGTGAATCTTTGCCAGCCTTGAAACATAGTCAAAGTTTAAATTTTGTAACTGAACACACACAACCAGATGAACTTTCATAGATTATAAGGCCAGAAGGGACCATTACAATTATCTATTCTGATCTCCTGCATAACACAGGCCACAAATGTCAACCAGTAATTACTATATCAAGCCAATAAGCTATACATCATTCTGGGTTTTCTTCCAGAGGTCTACTAAACCAGTTAGTATTAAAAGGAATTTGAAAGATGTGTGTGTGCTGCTGCTACACCTGCACCTGCCAAGTAAAACATTAAATAAATGTCAAAATATTTGAATTTGAAATATGTTGCCCATTTTTTTTCCCTTTTGGGGGGAAAAAATCCTCTTCTTCTTTCTCCAGACTGGCTCTTACCCAGGCTGACCTTGATGCGGTAATAAATTAAACTTGTATTTTATTTCTCTCTCTGGATGTTTAGGTTTTTATTATTATTTAAAAACCACATTGAAAAGATAACGAAGATCTAGACAGAGTGAATATGTAGAGTGTGATTCCCCATTGCTTCATATCTAATGTGATCATTTGCACCTCTGCAAAGTAGCTAGAAATTGATACCATTCTGAACTGGTAGCACTTTGCATCACCTTTACCAGGGCATAAATGATTGCACAGGATGCAGGGCAGTGGAGCATCAGGCTCCTTTTGTTAATGCTTTCTCTTTGTCTCTTCAGTACAACCGTTAACAACTAATATCTTTTCAGTGGTATCCTTGGAAACAAACTGGCAAAACTGAAAATGTGTTTTACCCAAACAGATATGCAACAAAACAGGATCACTCTAAAAATGTAGTAATTTTGCTTTTTAGATTCATTCACAATTAATCATTAAATGCAACTATGGGCCACATTCTGCTCTGTTGCACCATTTTTATACTGCTGTAGTTCCATCAGCTTCAGTAGAGTTACTTCTGACTTTTACCTGTGTAAGTAAAAGGAGAGTCAAGCCCTATATTTTTTTAAAAAAGAATTATAAAACATCCAACTTCCTTGTGTCTTGATCATTCTTACTGTAAGAAAGGGTTAAAAAAAGAGGAGGCTCTCTCTGACAAGCAGATGCTCCATCTGAGCTAAACTTTCTTGGGTAAATAAATTTTTAAAACAAGATCAAAGAGATGGTTAAATATTAAATAGTTACTTTCACAGCCTCACGTACAAGCCCAGTGAAGGTTTAGCAAGCCACTGGGGTGAGCTATGCTACTTGATATGCAGTTTAGTGTTTACCAGTTACTATTCAATCACATATCTGTATGAAAGGTACTCTGAAAATCTTAAAATGATAGCTTGGTTGAAATGAATACTAACACAGGATCATATGTTAACTTTCATTAGATTCTTTGAATGAGAACAATTGAAATGAGGCCAGCTGATGGAATAAGCCAAGATATCTCAGGTCAGGAATCAGATTTACAGTAAGCAAAATCAGGTGCAGGTGGGATGTGGTAAGTTCTGCAATTCATCAGAGTAGCGGGGTGGTCACCCCACTCCAGTCAGAAAGGGGTTAAAAGCAACCAAGGGAGGAGCTTGGGTAGTCAGCCACAGGTGTGGTTGCACCCAATTAGGGCACAGTGGACCCTGATAAAAAGGACAGGCTGAGAGAGTGGGAGAAGAGACTCTTGTTCCAGCTGGGGAACAGAGAGGACTAGGCTGCCTGGGAAAGTAAGCAGCGTACCTGAGGCAGAACAGGGCTGGGGAAGGCCAGGCAGAGCTGAGGCGCTCTGGCCTGGTGAGTCCCCAGGTTCAGGCGCTCCGAGGCTAGTATAAAGCTAATTCCCAGATGACCAGCAGGAGGTGCCCTGGTGGTGCGTGCACGCCGTGTTACAATCAGCAGTAATAGAAGAAATCAGAAAGAGAATCTCATTTGAAAGGGTCTTCAGAATATTTACCACGAAAAATGACCTCGTAATCCATTAGTCATTAATATGATAGCAAAGAACATGAATGCCACCCTGTGGTTACTGATAGAAATTATGGTTAATGTAACATAATTCTCCATAATTAAAACGTAATTAACTCTTTCTCATTGCTTATAGCTAATGTTTCTTATGTGCCATTCTTTTTATATATACAAATGGTAAAAATAAATGTTCACAGGAATTATTGAAAGTTTCTAAAAGAGAATGTGGTTCCAAATAAGTTATAATTTCATTAACCCTACTGTAGTTAAATGGCACAAGTATGAAAATACTTTTAGTCAGATTTAAAACCCCCTTCATTTCATAATGCCAATTAACAAAATGGTGATTTTTAATTATTATTGTATTAGATAATTAAAGAGCATTACTAAAATTGTAGAATCAAGCATTGAAAAGTTATGAAATGCCATTATTAAGGTTGCCTATGCAACCTTAATTTGGCACCCTTGTGAACATGCATCATCATACAGTCTTTAATTACCTGATCACATAGTATGTTTTCCATAAGACCCCCTGCCTCATTCAGTGCACAGAATGTATGAATCAGGGCTGTAGTAAAGGAGGCTGTTGTTTTTAGGAATCTTTGTTTTGTGTGTGTGGTTTCCTAGGTTTTTAAAAATGCAAAACTGAAAAATCAGAAATTCCATCTTGTGGCCTCATCAGCAAGGTTGGAACCTTTAGATACACCACATAGACTTCTGCTATATGAGCTAATGGAATAACTGATAGCAATAGTAAATTTTCTCTCTGTGGACCAGTACCAGATAGGGATGAGATACATAGGGAATGTCGACACTTGGAGCTCCACGCTTGTGTAGACATACTCGTATGAGCTGTCATCAAGCTGGCATGCTAAAAATTGTAGTGTAGTGATGGTACCTCTGGCAGCGGCAAGCATCTGCCTGAGCTAGCTGCCCTGAGTGCAAAACCACCTGGACTTTGTGTATATGTACTTAGGGCAGCTACCCCATGCCACCAATTACCATTGCCAGTACTACCATGGCTACCCTGCAGTTTTAGCATGCTAGCTTGATGAGAGCTAGCACGAGTATGTTCATATGAGCTGGGAATCATACCCACAGTTGCAAGTGTACATATAGGCACTCTCTGCTACAGGGTTCCTCAGATATTTTCTGGCAGAAGAGGAATGGTGAGACTCAAGAATCTTGGGTTCCATTCCAGACACTGAAGGAGAGCGTGCTCTAGTGGACACAGACTCTTCTATCCATATCCCCCAAGCTTGACTCCTTCTGCTCCACCCCTTCCAACCTGTCCCAATTGTGTGTCTTCCCCACCCCTGGCTCCTGTCCCAGTCTCCACTCTTCAGTTCTCATCCCAGTCTCTTTGCCCAGCCAGTCCCAGTTCCCCACTCCTGGCTTCTTGTCTGATCTGTCTCTCCCCTCCCTCCCACCATTGGCTTCCAGTCCCAGTCTCTCTCCCTGGGCTCTTCCTCCATTCTCAGTCTCTCCCATTTCTCGTCCAAGTTGATTTTCCAGCCCCCATGGTTACTTATCAGATTTGCCTCCCCATCCCCATTCCCACCACACTGGTTCCTATGATGTTGCACCCCATAATGCTTTCTAGAAATATGCTTATGAGTGTAAATATGTTTTATGCCATGTAACATATCTTTGCAAAGGTTATGTTCTTCTGCATGTGTTCATCCTATTCATATGCTTGTATCATTTTTATATCTGAAGTTATGAGCATTGGCTCTATGCTTGTATTTAAAGTGTTTGCTGTAGAAAGCACATAAGGCAAATTTGGTCAACATAGTGTGAAGGGGTTATTCAAGTAATTGGGAGTACTTGGCTAACAATGAACCTTGATAGACACCAATCCACATCTGAGCTTTCCTAGGAACGCCCTGTATAGAAAACTGAGTCATGCATGGACATGTGCCTTGCCCATGTGACTCCAAAACTCCATTTTGTAGCTGGATTCTACACAGGGGGAAAGAGGGGTTTCCACCCACAAGAGAGAGACTATATATGCCCCTGGGAAAACCCCTCCATTTTGTCTTCAGCTGGGTCAAGAGATAGCCTTTCCATCCGAAATGTTACTTGAAAGAAACTGGAACAAAGGACAGTAACTAGAGGGGTGTGAGTGATTGCTGGATCCAGACTAGAAGGAGGCTGGTCTGTAAAAGAGGCTTATTGGAACATCTCTAGGCGGTGAGATTTACCTGCATTTAGGGTTTTGTTTTGTTTTTTTAACTGTATTAGGCTTAGACTTGCGTGTTTTGTTTTATTTTGCTTGGTAATTCATTTTGTTCTGTCTGTTATTACTTAAACCACTTAAATCCTACTTTTTGTATTCAATAAAATCACTTTTTACTTATAAATTAACCCAGAGTACGTATTAATACCTGGGCGGGCAAACAGCTGTGCATATCTCTCTATCAGTTTTATAGAGGGCGAACAATTTATGAATTTACCCTGTACAAGCTTTATACAGGGTAAAATGGATTTATTTGGGGGTTGGACCCCATTGGAAGCTGGATACCTGAGTGCTGGAGACAGGAGCACTTCTTAAGTTGTTTTCAGTTAAGCCTGAAGCTTGTGGGGGACATGGTTCAGACGTGGATCTGTGTTTGCAGCAGGCAAGCGTGTCTGGCTCAAACAAGGCAAGGCACTGGAGTCCCTAGTTGGCAGGGAAAACAGGCACAGAGGTAGTTTAGGCGCATCAGATGGCAGTTCCCAAAGGGGTTGCTGTGACCCAACCCGTCACAGTTCCTACTCCCAGTATCCTTGTCCAGCCCATCCTAGGTTCTCCCCCTCCAGCTCCTTGTCTGAGTTCAGTGCTTCCCCTCCCTCCCCCACC
Organism: Trachemys scripta elegans; assembly: GCF_013100865.1. NCBI lineage: Eukaryota > Metazoa > Chordata > Testudines > Emydidae > Trachemys > Trachemys scripta. Next base: position 27,571,528 of record NC_048300.1, on the reverse strand, counting down.
ACCAACTGGTTCCCAATTCCTATGTTTCAGTCCTAGTCTCCTTGCCCAACCAGTCCCAGTCTCACCAGACTCCTTGTCTACATTTTCCTTTGATTAATTTCATCCTATTACTCCCAGTTATACCCCGTATGCACAGATCATTCTCTAGAAGCAGGCATAGTGTAAGCAATGCATATTGCCAGCTTGTCTTCTGTAACTGTGTTGATGCACCTCAGTCTTAACTTCTTTTATGTAGAAACTGACAATCATGCCAAATTTTTTGGTGGACAGGTTTTGTGAGATGCATAAAAATCTAGTAGAGATCAAGATTAGACCACCAGACTAATTTTTAATTGTGACTTGTCACAGGATTTTAAGTGATCTCTCCAGTAATGGAAGGCTAGTGTCTTAAAATTTAGTACACCACATGTTTTCCTTTAGCCCACATACTCAGAATGATTTACAGATCAAGTCAAAGTATCAGTTAAGTTTCATGCATACCTTTTTTCTTTTCCACTACAGGTTGAGGCTAGGGTGACCAGATGTCCCGATTTTATAGGGACAATCCCAATTTTTGGGTCTTTTTCTTATATAGGCTCCTATTATCCCCTACCCCCAGTCCCAATTTTTCACATTTGCTGTCTGGTCATCCTAGTTGAGGCCCTTGAAGAATATTTGTACTCTAGTTGAGAGAAACCAACGGGTGGCATTGAATGAGTATTCTTTCTCTTCACGTGTTCAATTTACCTCCCCTTATGTTCAGTATATATAGGCAACAGTATAGGCAGCCACTGGTCAATATAATGGCATACTGAGTCTCCAGTATGTTGAATAATAGATAGACATGTTCTTCTAGTAGTGTTCCTATGGGTGCTCCACTGTAGGTGCGTCTGTGTTCCTGATCGGAGAACTTTGGTAGCAGTGTCCATTAGGCCCGCTGCAAATGCTTTCTCTCCTCATGCTGCTCCACAAGGCTAGCCAGTGTGCATGGTCTAACTGTCCTTAGTTCCTTCTCAACTGCCCCTGTCTGTTAGCAGATCATTAACTCTCCTTTTCATTTGTTAATCTTTAGCTTTTAGAAACCTTTTAGCTTTCATCTGACTCTTTATTTGGCTGTACCTAAGGAAAAAAGAAAAAAGAAGAAAATACATTGTTCTTGTGTCAACCCTCGGGGGGAGGGGAGGCGGCAGAAGGCAGAGGCCTGGACAAGGCTATGCCCCACTCTCTCCAGGCTTCAAGAAGTGTTGCACTTGCAGCAAGGTGATCCCAATCATGGACAACCACTCCCAGTGCATTCGCTGCCTCAGCGAAGGCCACATCCAACAGAAGCATTCCCTCTGCTAGCAGCTCTGACCAAGATCCCGCAAGGACAGAGTTCCGCCAGAAAATCATCTTTATGGAGGTGACTCTCTGACCCCAGCCCTCTAGCAGGTGTGAATCTTCCCCTCAACCTTCGATTTTGAAGGACAGTGGGTTGAATTAACAGTCCAGGGAGTCCTATCACAAGTCGAAAAAGAGAGCGGGAAGTCTCCTCAGTGAGACCACGGATAATCAGAAGTGATCACCATGTTGCTTGGTATCCTTGGCACCACTGGCACTAAGATCATCCAGCACCCATGCCTCATGATGACTGTCAGAGTCTGGTACCATTGATCGGCCCACAGACTCTTTGGGCACAGGCACCGAATCTTTAGTACAGAAAGATAAGAGAAAACACCCTAAGTCACTCCCATTACATGAGCTGACATTGATACTGCTAGCGGCATTAGCCCTTCAGGCACCAGAAAGGTCAGTACAGTCGAGGTGCCCGTCCCCACCAGGATGCTTGCTACTGGCAGAATTCCATCAGGCCGGTGATCGGGCTATGCTGGAAGCACCTGACTCTCTGCCCATTGGGATTGAGATCACAGCACTGAGTCCACAAACATGCCATGACTCTCCATTTTCAAGTGAGGGATTGGACAGTGAGCTGGAAGAGTACTCCTTCCTAAGCTCCATATTGGACCCAATATCAACAGGGTCCAGGAATGTACCACCAGATGGCACTGCCACTATCTTGGCATGGCCACTCATGGGCACCTCCACCAGGCCCTATGCCACCACAGTGGCTATACTGGGACCCCTGAGCAGCACATCGATAGCCTGCCTCAAGGGCACCAAGCATCGCCCAAGAGCCTCGCAAGCATGATCCCTTGGCCACAGCATATCAAGCCTCAGAACCTCAGAAAGTAGAGGAGCAGGAGGTAGACAGAGGAGGAGGTAACACCTAAGGCCTTATCCTCTTCTTTGCTGGATGAAGCAGTCATACTGTCACCACCAACCATCACCACCCTTGTTCCAAGAGCTAGTGAAAAGAGTGCACCCTCCCCATACCATTGGAGGAGGTTAAATAGGCACACCACCAGCTCATTTATGTCCTCCATGCTTAATCTTCTTCCAGAATTGCCTTTCCAATCAATGAGGCCATCCTAGATCCAGTTAAGATGGTGCGGCAAACCCCGGCTTCGGTGGTTCTGACATGCAAGCAGGTGAACAAAAAATATTATGTCCCAGTGAAGGAATCAGAGTTCCTATTCACCCACCCACCACCCAGTTCCATGATCATGGACACCGTGAACTCCCATGGCTGACAGCACCACACTAAGACAACACCCCGTGACAGAGACTGGAAGCTCCTTGATCTCTTTGGTAGGAAGGTGTATTCCTCAGCCCTTGATGCCACCAACACAGCTGCCAGGACCATCCCCACAGCTGTGGTGATGAGACAGGCATCATGGCTTCACCTCTTGGGATTCGCGAAGGAGGTACAGATCACAGTGGAGGACCTTCCATTTGAAGGTGTGAAGCTATACGCTGAGAAGATCGATGCCTCTCTTCACTCCTTGAAGGATTTCAGGGCCACTCTCAAGTCACTGGGAATCTACACATTGGGGCTAAAGAGATGTTTTAGCCCTCAATACCAACAAACACCTTATTTGTCCCAATTACCATCACAATGGCACTATGAGCCCCAAAGGAAAAAGAGGAAATTCTCAAAATGGAAGTCTTCAGACTCCCTGTCCTTGACCCAACTACCTGACCCTAAGCACCACTTTTGACAGGAAGGTTGAGGCACCATGAGATCTCTCCCCACTACTACCTGTAGTACCTATCTGGCAGCATTCCACAGAGCCTGGGAATGCACAGCATTGGAGATGCCCCAACCACCGGCTCTGCAGCTCCATTGGCTGGGAACCAAAGCTAATGGGAGCTGTGGGGCGGAGTCTGTGGACAGGGCAGTGTGCAGAGCTGCCTGGCTGCGCCTCCACGTAGGAGCCAGAGTGGGGACATGCCACTGCTTCCAGGAGCTGCTTGGGGTAAGCACTGCCTGGAGCCTGAACCCCTGACCCCCTTTCACGCCTCAAACCCCTCAGTCCCAGCCTGGAGCACCCTCATGCACTCCAAATCCCTCATCCCTTGCCCCACCCCAGAGCCTGTACGCCCAGCCAGAGCCCTCACCCTCACCCTCTCCTGCACCCCAAACCCCTGAACCAGCCTGTGAGCAGGGGTCAGGGCCTCAGCGAAGGGGTGGGGCAGGGGCAGAGCCTTGGAAGAGGAGCAGGGTAGGGGGAAAGGCAAGGGTGTTCGTTTTTGTGCAAGTAGAAAGTTGGCAACCCTGGCTGTCATCGGGAGCTGTGGTCAGGAGCTGGGACTGCAGTTGGGAGCGGGGAGCCAGGGCTGCCATTGGGAGCCGCAGTTGGGAGGTGGAAGCCGGGGCTGTGATCAGGAGCCATGCTTGGGAGCTGCGGTGGGGGCCAGAAACTGGGGCTGCAGGCCAGAGCTTCAGCTGGGTGCTAGGGCCAGGAGTGAGGCCGTGGGTTGGGCAACAGAGCTGAGGGTGGGGGCATGGCCGGGAGCCACAGCCAGAGGCTGGGAGCAGAGCCAGGGGCATGCTGGAGGTTGGGGGCCAAGGCCGAGGCCTTAGCTTCATCCAGAAACCGTGTCTGGGAGCGGGGGCAGGAGCCCAGGGCTGTGGCTAAGGCCAGGAGCAGGACCGAGAGCTGAGAACCAAGGCTGGGGCCAGAACTGGGGCTAGGGCCAGAGCGGGGCGGGGGAGAGCAGGGCGGGGTGGTGTTCCCTCTCCACCCCCTATTGGGGTTGGCCTGGGTCCCACCACACCCCACTGAATGTTCTGCACTCCTCTAGGGGATTGCGCCCCACAGTTTGGTGACCACTTTTCTAGGTGCTGAAGAATTATGCTGTAAATAGACCAAACAGCATACCTTCTAGGTTGTGCTGTGATAACTGTGCATCTGACAGAGATGTGTGGTTGTAAATGAGAGCAAATAGATTTAGGCATATTCCAGAAGGGGCAAGTTGCTGATAGGTAGGAGTTTGGGTGGGAGTTCTGATTGTATCTTTTGTTGCAGGTATATTCTGACTTCTTGCCGATAAGGTTTACAGACCTGGTTAGAATCCATCATCACTGCTCCTGACTCCCAAGTTCAACATCAGCCTGAACCTTTATGCAAACTAGAGACTGGTTTGTGTAATCCACATGAGATGAACCCCTCAAGGTACATGGAACCTTAGTTATTAGTGAATGTATTTTTCAAGAACAAAATGTACCTAGCTTTCAGCAGAGCAGATTCAACCAAACTCAGACCTTGTGTAAGCAGGTACAACTCTATGGAAGTGTCTGGGCTAAATTCAGTAGTGACACTAGCCAGATAATGGGTAAGAATGGCAAACTTGTACTGATTTGACATCCAGAATATGTACAAAATTAGTGTAATTTAGATAGCCAAGGGGACAGAAGTAGGAAGCAGAACAAAAGCACTTATGGAAGAAGTTAGATAAAGTAGGGACAACTTGGCTTTTTTACACAGGTTTTGCAAGCCCACGGAAATCAGGGAAAATTCACTACTTTACCAATTACACTGCTTTCTTATGCTCTGGTACAAATCCTACTCAGTGTAAATCTGAAATAACTCTAGAGAAGTCAATGTGTAAGTTACACTACTGTGTGTATTTAGGCTTGGAAGTATTAGATTTTTATCAGTAAATGTCAATAAACATTGATTTCACCATACGCACACAAACCAACAAAAATATTTCCATCGATAATAATTAAAATGTACTGATAAGCTAAGTAAGAAAAATGCTGCTTGAAAACTTCTTAGAGTTTGATTTGAGGTGAAAATTTTGACACATGATGTTGACGGTTTTGTTTCAATGGTTATAAAGGTTTTACTTTCTGAATCTCAACATCTACTGTTATTAAATAATTATTGTCTGACACCTCCCCATTGTCTGACACTCCCCCCCATAATTTCCTACAACTGTGAAAATTTAATTGATAAGTTTTAGAAATGCCATAAACCATTCATTATGTATTATAAAAAATAAAAATTGAATTCTGCCAAGCCTATTTATATCAGCACTAAATATGGCTTATTATATATTTTTCTCTTCTTCTCCATCTTCTACAGAGCCTGTAGAATCCTAGCTACTTTACAGACATGTGAAGATACTGTTCCCTTCTTGCAATGTATTAAGTATATGAGGCCCAATGTTCAAAAGTGGCCACCTAAACTGGTTGCCCAAACCTTACCAGCTGTGCATGTTGAAGGCATTGGGGTCATGGTTATGATCTTGTGACTAAAGAACAGGATGGGAGTGGGGCAAATTGGGTTCTCTTTCTGGCTTTGGCACATATTCCCTGTAAGCTTGGGCAGAACCTCGCTATGTTGCCTCAGTTTCGCCATCAGTAAAACGTGGACGCTAATACTAAACTACATAGCAAAGATGATGTGAGACTTTAATTAATGTTTGTAAAGTGTTTTGTGACCCACAAGTGAAAGATGCTATAGAAATATAAATTATGATTATTGTTGTTATTAGTTATTCATTTTGTACACAGCTGCCTGTCTGCATGCACATTAAAGGAATTTGTGCTTACAGTTCAGACAGCCATATCTAAAAACTTCAAACGTCTGTAGAGTAATTTGCATGTCTTATTCAATGCTCTTTGGAGCCAGTGGAAGGACTCCCATTGACCATTATGGGCATTGGATTGGCCCTAAGTGCCTGATCCTGCAAACAGATTGGAATACTGAAATGGATGGGGCACTGAAATGGATGGAGGGTCTGTGTCTGTCGATCTGTTGGTGAAACCCTATGTGAAACCAGCTGTTTTTGCTTTTGCTTTTTTCAAGGAAGAAACTGCAATTGGTGTAAGGTTAATTTCCTTTTATTTCAAAATGTGTTACACCTCTGCCCCAATATAGTGTGACCCAATATAACACGAATTCGTATATAACGTGGTAAAGCAATGCTCGGGGGGGGCGGGGCTGCCCACTCCGGCAGATCAAAGCAAGTTTGATATAACGCGGTTTCACCTATAGCATGGTAAGATTTTTTGGCTCCCGAGGAAAGCGTTATATTGGGGTAGAGGTGTATTTAATTTGGCTCGGTAATGAAGACAGTTTCTTGATGTGTCCAGTTGCCCACACCCAACAAAAATAAATATTCAAAGATCACAGAAAGGAACCTACCTAGTTAAAAGTGTGTGAATCTTGTCTAGAATTTCTTTCATATATTTTATGGCCAGAAGAGACCATTGTGATTCCAACGACTGAAACTTTGGTTCTGATGTGACACCCAATGGATTTCAGAAATCAGTCTGTATATGAGAGTTTTACGAGTAAAAGCCACAGGCTTCCACTTGAACTGTATGCAGGGGTTTAATTGAGGGGATAAGCTGGTGATACTTCTCCAAGATCCACCCACAAAAGAAGCTCTTCCTCTCTGAGTCACCAGAATGAAACTCTGCCCACAGTAGATAGTGCAGCTGGTGAAAATATGATTGTGGGTTCTATAGGTTACAGTGGTAGAAAATGTCCAGGGGGGTTGGTTTCTTCTTGATGGGGAGGTCAAACACCACCTACTTGTGGCACCAAAATGAAATAGTCACGCATAGTAAATTGTGAACATTTGTTACCCCCTCTTTTTTTTTTACATGAGAAATGACATGGTTAACAGTGTTGACACTTAAATTATCATCACCGGGCACCTGAGTTGACCCCTTATTGAGATTTGTGGAGAAGTTCACACTTCCCAGAGTTACTGCTCGAGGCTCTCTGCAGACTCTTTAGGACTGCCTACAAAGTAGTGTAATGTTATGCTACCTCATGTATATGAGAAATGTCATGTTGCATGGATATTTATCTCAGGGCATAAATGACTCATATCTGTGGTTCATTTCAGGTATCAGAGTCCTGCACTTAGGATGGAAGAATCACATTCACTCCTACAGGCTGGGGACTGACTGGCTAGGCAGTAGTTCTGCAGAAAAGGACCTGGGGATTACAGTGGACGAGAAGCGGTATATGAGTCAACAGTGTGCCTTTGTTGCAAAGAAGGCTAACAGCATACTGGGCTGCATTAGTAGGAGCATTGCCAGCAGATTGAAGGAAGTGGTTATTCCCCTCTTTTTGGCACTGGTGAGGCCACATCTGGAGTATTGAATCCAGTTTTGGGCCCCCCACTACAGAAAGTACGTGGACAAATTGGAGAGAGTCCAGCAGAGGGCAACAAACATGATTAGGGGAGTGGGGCACATGACTTATGAGGAGAGACTGAGGGAATGGGGTTTATTTAGCCTGCAGAAGAGAAGAGTGGGGGGGGGGATTTGATAGCAGCCTTCAACTACCTGAGGGGGGCTTCCAAAGAGGATGGAGCTAGGCTGTTCTCAGTGGCGGCAGATGACAGAACAAGAAGCAATGGTCTCAAGTTGCAGTGGGGGAGGTCTAGATTGGATATTAGGAAAAACTATTTCACAAGGAGGGTGGTGAAGCACTGAAATGGGTTACTGAGGAAGTGGTGGAATATCCATCCTAGGAGATTTTTAAGGTGCGGCTTGACAAAGCCCTGGCTGTGATGATTTAGTTGGGAATTGGTCCTGCTTTGAGCAGGGGGTTGGACTAGATGACCTCCTGAGGTCTCTTCCAACCCTAATCTTCTACGATTCTATGATAAGCTGATACTGTATATTTAGTTAGCCTAAAAAAATACCTTTACATGTGTTGAAATCATTATACCATGAAATCAATTACATGAAAGCATTTATTATTAACATTGCCTCATTTGCTTTGCTATTAACATTTCACAGTGCTGCTATTGCTGTTAAATTTTTGTACAATAAAATACCGGTCTCTAGAAGGAGGCTTTTTTCCCTCTACACACTTGTCCACCATTTTGAAAACTAAGGAAGGGGAGATTTTGGGGTTGGAGGGCATTGATTATATGGCAAAAAGACGGGTGAATTTGGAGGGAATATAAAGACTCCCCAGAAAGTGGAGGTAGAATGGTAGATGTACCTCTATGGGGCTTGGTGGTGGTATAACAGTACACAGATTTGCAGCTGTACTTGGGGAAAAGATATATGGACTGATGCCATCATCCTGGTTGCACTTTCCAGCCAATGTAAATAAGCAGGCATGCATTTGCTGAAAGCTAGGATATAAGCCTAAAATACAGTTTATTCAATGGGGCATTAATGAGTGCCCCTCCTCCACCGATAATACAGGTACTTTAAGCGTCTGCATGATACATTCAGACTGGGTCTGTATGTCCACCTGGTATCAGAGATCCTGGCACCTCTCTGTATTCTGCCTCATTAGCTCCTTCCAGACTGATGCCAAACACTTCATTCTCACTCACCATTATTGAGGAGGTTCCTTTCCAGATGAGAAATGTTCACAGAGACAATAGGGGAGGTGGCAGGATACCTGCTGAAATCAATAAATAAATAAATATTCAGCATGTATACAAAGCACAGGCCTTGAGGGAGACTTCAGACTTCATATTGTTCTCCTTAACCTTCAGGTGTGCCTGTATCAACTCATTTTGGTTTGTTTAGCATCAGACCTTGTCTCCGAAGTATCTGTTTCCCCATCTCCTTTGCCACGTCTCTATACATATCTTTGTTCCCGTGGGAGAGCCAGAGCTGTGCCTGCAAATGCCTCTCTCAGCTGCACCCATGCTTTCAGCACTTGCGAAAAGGTAGCAAGTAAGAGGAACAGATGTGGCGGCAAAGAACACACTGGATATTTAAACATGAGGTAGATTTCTGGGTCTGGATGTACAAAGGAGTTAGGTGCCTATGTCCCAGTTTGAGGACCACTGCAGTGCATAAAACTGCTGCTGAACCCTGTAGGCTCCTCAGTTTTTGCAGTATAAAGTACCCTGTATCTGAGCATGAACACTTCTGCCTTACTTTATGTATCTGGAACCTATCACCTGCCGAAGCCCCAGTGTGATTCACAAACCAGGGGAAGATAGTCATTTGGTCACCTAAATGGCATACAGCATCTGGTCTGGTAGGTGCCCTTTAAACACACCTACTCTATCAGGCCGCTCAGGTGAGTTCACACTAAACAGCCGGGGGCTGGGGAAGAGAGGACAACATTCCTCATAACTTTTAGCCCAGTGATTAAGGTACTCATCTGTGATATGGGAGACCCCTCATTCAAATTCTCCCTCCACCTGAGAGTGAGAAGGGATTTGAACCGGGCTATTAGATATATTTACGTGGGCCCCCCTCAGTATCTCCTGTTGAAGCTGTTGCACTGAGAAAAATACAGAGTAATTGGAGCAGGTGGACTGGATCCTGAATCTCCCATATCCTGAGTAAGTGCTCTAATCACAAGGCTGTAGAGTCATTCTCATGCATAAGTGCTAACTCCCCCTTTTCCAAATTACTTTTGAATTATTTAAGCCGCAGTGCACAGCTTCAACTGGAGAAACTGAGGGAGGTTCACCGCATCCCCCTATCAGAATATCCCATAGCTAGGGCACTTGCCTGAAAGATGGCAGAGCCCTATTCAAGTCCTCTTTTCCCCTCAGGTAGAGGAGGGACTTGAACCAGAGGTCTCCCACATCCCTTGTGAGTACCGTACCCACTGGGATAAAAGTTACAAGGGAGGTTGTCATCCATCTCCTCTGATCACCTCTACACCCTTGTTAGTCCTTCTTGCTAAAATGGCATAGGTGACTGACACCAGGAGAGGGTTCACAGCTGAGACTCCTTAGGAGAGAGAGGCACCTCCCTGCAACCTGGACTTATGTGCACCCATGCCCTGGTCACTGGGATCCTTGGGCAGCACAGTTCAAAAGTATTACCTGACAGATTGCTGCTGAAGGGAATTGTTGGATTGTAGCTGGAGGACTTATACTGATACAGGTACCTGTGAGTTTGAGCTGCCACTGTGATATAAATCCAGTGGCAGGAAGATATGCCATTCTAAAAGGTGGAATAGTTATGCCAGGAGAAAGTGTAGGATTTGCTGGCAGGACACAAACTTGAATTTGGATTCGCACCAGGCTGTGCCAACAAAAGGGGAATTCTGCTAGCACGACTTTTGAGTGTAGATCATGCCTTGAATGTGTCTGCATCAGGTACACATAGTTCACATTTCTGAGGTTTCCTTTGCAACCATAAGAGCTAGACATTTACTTTTTTAAAAAGCGGAAACCTGAGATTCTGAAGAACAAGATAACTGCTTCGGAGAGGTGCTGGCACATTGCATTTCTGCATACTGACTCAATCCAAACCTTGATTGTATGAGCCTGATTCTGATCAAACATTATGGAAGTCAGTAAAGTTACATGTGTTGGTGATCAGAATCACAGTTTTTGTGATTGGTTGGTAGTCCGTCACTGATGATGATGATGATGATGATATTGTTGCAATTTTCATCTATAGTTAGGCATGTGACTCCAAAGTCCGAACCCTGATGCACAGAGTCAGACACAATGAGGGCATGGGAAGTCTGTATCTATGTTTGATGATGCAGCTCCGTGGCACCGCCTGGAGATGGTTTAGTCAATCCCACTCAAACTTGTTACATGCTGATCTTATCAGAGTCTACTCACATGCTTTAAGCAGGTGTGTAAGTCTTTGCAGGATTGGGATCCAAGTGACTAATATTTGTAAGTCTTTTTGCAATGAAAAGGGCTACAAACATACTGTTATTTTTTTTAAAGAAATGTTAGATGATGTGGAATTAAGTTTGTGACTCGCATCAGACTTAATGCATGCAGACCATACCTTTAAAAATGTTTGCAGTCAAGCTTCGTCCTGTGTGCCAGTTCCTTTAAAGGATCTGTGCAGAGAACAAGTTTGATGTATGAGCGTCACCCTTTTAGAATTCTGAGTGGACCAACAAAAAAAACAAACAATTTTGAGAACTTTGAAAAAACATCACTTTCCAAAGCTTCATAACTCACAAACAGCTTTTCTGGTTCATCTCTGACTTGTCTGAAAAATTTTCCATGTGGGGGAGGCTAAGCATGAGGAAGGCTGGATCAGATCATCAGCTGGTTTGAATAGAGTTTCTCCACTGAAATCAGTGGAGCAATGCCAGCTGAGCATCTGGCCCATTATGTGGAAAATATGATGATAGAAACTGGAGTGAAACTGGAGTGATATTGTGATTCAACCATTAAAGTGCCATTTTCCTTTGTTAACCATTTTGACTTCTCATGTGAACTCTTACGCAATCTACTGTGGGTAGTTAGAAAATAATTTTCTTTAAAAGAGGAAACTAAACCAAAAACAACTATTTTGAAATCTTGTTAAAGGGCTGACATAGAATTGCCAGATCCCCATTTTAGAGTTGATAAACCACTTCTCTGTTCCTAGATCCAGCCCCGGGTTTTTCAAAAGCTATTTTAATTTTTGTGGCATTTGAGATCCACGTGGATGCCTCTGAGCCTGTCCTTTGTGTGACTTTTCCACTGCAGCATTGCTTGACCATGTGCTCATCAGATTATGACACCAGCATTACAGCTGGTTGGAATTTTTTCAATAAAATGATTTTTTGGGGGAAAATGCTGATCCATTGAAACCGAAACTTTTAATGGGAATGTACCAGTTGTGTTGAAACTTTTGCCAAGAAAAGTTTCTCAAGTCCAGGATGTCATTTCTGGTCAAAACATGGCCAAGAGGGGAACTGTGGAATAGACAATAGCCTGGTGGTTAGGGCACTTAGCTGAAATGCAGGAGACCCAGGAGTAACTGTGCCTCAGTGGGCCACAACTGAGAACACCAAATTCAGGACAAACACACACATTCTCTCTCTCTCTCTCTGTTTTTTTCACAAAAATCTTCAAAGAGTCTCAGTTTTGTCAGATGTGGAATGGAAACATTTTTGAGGAATGGGAATCGGTGGCCATTATTCAAGCATTATCATCTTCTTCTCACCATCCTTAGGCCAGATTCCCTTCCGCTGTTCTTTCCATTATGCATCACTCTGGAGGCACAAAATGGCAGAATCTGGCCCTAGCTGGCCAGCTGAGGATTCCCCTGGCATAAAGGGGTGTTGACAACTCCTGCAACAACTGTCCCGGCAGGAGGGCACGTATTGGGAGTGGGAGGGAACATGATGAACACACCTTTATTCTGCCAATTCTCATCTTTATTGTTTTACGACCACTATAGGATGATCTGCCATCCATGGTAGTCTGGCCAGATGTTATGGGGCAGGCAATATTTAGGACACTTATCTAGCCCCTTCTCTTAAAAAGGGTGAGCAGCACTATCCTAAAAAGGGCTGCTCAGTTGCCTAGGATGCTGCCGAACTTCTCGCTGCCCCAGGGATGAAGCTGAACAGCCACTAGTCCCAAAGCCGCCTACATGCAGGATTGTGGCTACGACTGCCAGTAGTCATCTTCACCTGTCGCTTCACCATGCCCCCATCTCTGCAGGACTTGGATTAATGATATAATGTTGAGGATGATGAGATTTGAAAAGATGATGTTAGTGGGATGAGATTTGCAAGAAAACCTGTGTGGGAATTTTTTGAGTGAGAAAGCTGTTGCACAGGGGCAGTCCCACTCTCTCAGCCATGGAAGCCAGATTCCAGCGGCACAAAGGATCGTTATGGCTGGGGGCTTCCTTAGCTGCAGTGGGTGACCAGGATATCTTCAGTGCCTTGTCATGCTCTCCGCGCACCACAGCATGCTACTGAACCCCCTTCATGGCCTTTAAATCACAAGTTGATTTCCTCCACCCAGTCCACCGGAACAGTTAGAGAAACTCATGTTAGAGAAAGTCAGTTTCTCTATCTCGCCGAGGGTAAAAGACCCATCAGCTACCCTCACCTGCTTTAACCCGCTTGTTGATACAGTTTACCTGGATGTGGCCGCTGTCTCATGCAAATAGCTACTTGGAGCCACAGGTGAGAGCTGAGTGTAGGTGAATGAACAACTCCCTAAGGAGCATGACATGTTCCTGCAACAGAGGTACTACCCCTTCCTAATATGTGATGGACATAAGGTTTTATGGTACAATAAATACAAACCAACTAATAAGTATTGTAGATAGATATTTAAGAATGTTCAAGCATAAAAACTTACAGAAATTGCATATTAGGTGGGGGATTTTGTAAAAAGGAGACTTCCTGAAAGCTAAACTTTAAAAAGTGCAGCTTCAGACAACACTGTACACATGAAAAATTCTAGTCTGAATATTTTGTGCTGTTTAGAAATATAGTTGTGGGAGATTTTAGTTGAGAAACTCAGAGCATGAAACGTGATGGGTTAGGGTTAGCAACTAATGAATTCAGCCCTCAATTTAGCAGCATAAGTGCAATGCTGTTAACTAGTGTAGTATTCTACAACAATATTTGGAATCCTACAGGATCTGCAGTGCAACTGTATGGAACATTGTGACTCCTGGTGTGAGAATTCCAAAACCTTTTATGCATTCATTACATATTTTTCACCTGACACTAATGTCTGTTATTGCTGAAATGGTAAAATAATCCTTATTAAATAACTATGGTCTAACAGGGTGCAATGCTCCTTTAAGGGCCAGAAGGCCTTAGGCCAGTCAGCCCTGTTCTAGTAGCCTTGCCCAGCTACATCTGTGTAGGATTTGGGACTTAAAAGGAGGAAAGTTCTCCAGTTGGCTGCAGGCTGGGAAGGAGAGTGAGTAAAGTACTTTGGTGTGGGATGAGAAGCTGGACTTGAGATAGCCTGAGAGAATCATAGAGGATTAGGGTTGGAAGAGACCTCAGGAGGTCATCTAGTCCAACCCCCTGTTCAAAGCAGGACCAACCCCAACTAAATCATCCCAGCCAGGGCTTTGTCAAGCCGGGCCTTAAAAACCTCTAAGGATGGAGATTCCACCACCTCCCTAGGTAACCATTTTAGTGCTTCACCACCCTCCTAGTGAAATAGTTTTTCCTAATATCCAACCTAGACCTCCCCCACTGCAACCTGTGACCATTGTTCCTTGTTCTGTTATCTGCCACCACTGAGAACAGCCTAGCTTCATCCTCTTTGGAACCACTCTTCAGGTAGTTGAAGGCTGCTATCAAATCACTCCTCTCTTCTGCAGACTAAATAAGCCCAGTTCCCTCAGCCGCTCCTCATAAGTCATGTGCCCCAGCCCCCTAATCATTTTTCTTGCCCTTCGCTGGACTCTATTCAATTTGTCCACATACTTTCTGTAGTGGGGGGCCCAAAACTGGACACAATACTCCAGATGTGGCCTCAACAGTGCCAAATAGAGGGGAATAATCACTTCCCTTGATCTGCTGGCAATGCTTGAGTCAAAGAGGCTAGGGAACTAAAGCCTGAAGCTATGATTTTGGAGCCAGGTTCTTGGGAAGTCCAGATTTGGGGAAGTGTGTAAAGACTCAGCTCAAAAGGAGTCAGAGGCTTATGGACTGAAGTAGAACTTGGGAACTAAGGAGGAAAGCCATAATGAAGGGTTGGCTGGGAGGAGAATGGACAGGTTGCTCTGATATGAGACAAGAAGGTCCTATCCTTGAAAGGAAGGTACACTGCACTTGAATGATTGGAGCCAAGAAGCTGTTAGTGAGACAGGCTGTTGCTACTGGAAGCTAGCCTATAAGGAAGAGGACTAAGGGCTAAGCCCAATGGGGCCAAAGACTCTCTTGTTTGGCTCTTGTGTTGGGCTTTGGCTAGGGGACTGTGTCCCAGTGGTGCTGGAAATAGGGGTGCAGCAGCACCCCCAGCACCCATGTCTTGAAGTAGTAATAACAAACACCAAATACATGGTTTCCATCATCAGCACCCATACTATAAGTATTGTTCCAGCACCCCTGTTTTGTCCCCCAAGGGGAGGGGAAGGGAGAGTTGGAAGCTTAAAAGTAGCTTGGCTGGAGGCCAAGTCACCTTTATGAGGGAAGGTATCAGAAGGAGACCCCATCGGCAGGAAGGCATGGGATGCATTGTCCTAGGGATGGGGATTCCATGACCACCACTCCCAAGAGGAGTGTGGTTGGGGACTCCCTCCTAAGGGGGACGGAGTCATCCATCTGCCAACCAAACTGGGAGACTCGAGAAGTGTGCTGCTTGCCTGAAGCTAGAATCCAGGATGTGATAGAGTGTTTGCCGAGACTGATCAAACCCTTGGACTACTACCCCTTCCTACTTTTCCACTTGGGCATCAATGATACTGTCAAGAATTATCTTGAGCGGATCACTGTAGACTATGTGGCTCTGGGAAGAAGCATAAAAGAGTTTGAGGTGCAGGTTGTGTTCTCATCCATCCTCCCTGTTGAAGGAAAAGGCCCAGGTAGGGACTGTCGAATTGTGGAGCTGAATGCGTGGTTATGCAGGTGGTGTTGGAGAGAGGGCTTTGGATTCTTTGACCATGGGATGCTGTTCCAGGAAGAAGGATTTCTAGGAAAAAAATGGGATCCACCTAACGAAGAGAGGGAAGAGCATCTTTGTAGGCAGGCTTGCTAACCTAGTAAGGAGGGCTTTAAACTAGGTTCGCCGGAGGATGGTGATCTAAGCCCAGAGGTAAGTGCAGGAGTGGGATACCAGGTGGAAACACAAGGAGGAGGGTACAAGACAGGAAGCCTCCTGATTCATACTGAGAAAGTAGGGCAATCGGCTAGTTATCTTAGGTGCATGTACACGAACGCAAGAAGCCTGGGAAACAAGCAGAAAAAATTGGAAGTCCTGGCACAATCAAGGAACTATGACATGATTAGAATAACAGAAACTTGGTGGGGCAGTTCACATGACTGGAGCACTGTCATGAATGGCTATAAACTGTTCAGGAAGGACAGGCAGGGCAGAAAAGGTGGAGGAGTTGCATTGTATGTAAGAGAGTGGTATGATTGCTCAGAGCTCCAGTTTGAAGCTGGAGAAAAGTCTGTTGAGAGTCTCTGGGTTAAGTTTAGAGGTGAGATCAACAAGGGTGATGTCATGGTGAGAGTGTGCTATAGACCACCGGATCAGAAGGATGAGGTAGATGAGGCTTTCTTTGGACAACTAACTGAAGTTTCTAGATCACAGACCCTGGTTCTAATGGGGGACTTCAATCACCCTGACATCTGCTGGGAGAGCAATACAGCAATACACAGACAATCCAGGAATTTTTTGGAGAGTGTTGGGGACAACTTCCTGGTACAAGTCCTGGAGGAACTGACTACGGGCCGTGCTGCTCTTGACCTGCTGCTTACAAACAGGGAAGAATTGGTAGGGGAAGAAGTGGGTGGCAATCTGGGCAGCAGTGCAAAAGGAAGAAAGGAGAGTAGCAAAATGTTAAGATTATCAATTAATTCCAAAACCTCCTCTCGTGACACTTCAATACGTGAGGAACTGTCACGGATTGAAGTGTCACGAGAGGAGGTTTTGGAATTAATTGATAAACTTAACATTAACAAGTTAGGCCTCAGCTGGAGTATTGTGTCCAGTTCTGGGCACCGCATTTCAAAAAAGATGTGGAGAAATTGGAAAGGGTCCAGAGAAGAGCAACAAGAATGATTAAAGGTCTTGAGAACATGACCTATGAAGGAAGGCTGAAAGAATTGGGTTTGTTTAGTTTGGAAAAGAGAAGACTGAGAGGGGACATGATAGCAGTTTTCAGGTATTTAAAAGGGTGTCATAAGGAGGAGGGAGAAAACTTGTTCACCTTAGCCTCTAAGGGTAGAACAAGAAGCAATGGGTTTAAACTGCAGCAAGGGAGGTCTAGGTTGGACATTAGGAAAAAGTTCTTAACTGTCAGGGTAGTTAAACACTGGAATAAATTGCCTAGGGAGGTTGTGGAATCTCCATCTCTGGCGATATTTAAGAGTAGGTTAGATAAATGTCTATCAGGGCTGGTCTAGACAGTATTTGGACCTGCCATGGGGGCAGGGGACTGGACTCGATGACCTCTCGAGGTCCCTTCCAGTCTTGGAATCTATGAATCTATGAATAAGTCACCGGGACCAGATGGCATTCACCCAAGAGTTCTGAAAGAACTCAAATGTGAAGTTGCAGAACTGTTAACTAAGGTTTGTAACCTGTCCTTTAAATCGGCTTTTGTACCCAATGACTGGAAGTTACATAATGTAACGCCAATATTTAAAAAAGGCTCTAGAGGTGATCCCAGCAATTACAGACCGGTAAGTCTAATGTCTGTACCATGCAAATTAGTCGAAACAATAGTTAAGAATAAAATTGTCCGACACATAGAAAAACATAAACTATTGAGCAATAGTCAACATGGTTTCTGTAAAGGGAAATCGTGTCTTACTATTCTATTAGAATTCTTTGAAGGGGTCAACAAACATGTGGACAAGGGGGATCCAGTGCACATAGCGTACTTAGATTTCCAGAAAGCCTTTGACAAGGTCCCTCACCAAAGGCTCTTATATAAATTAATCTGCCATGGGATAAAAGGGAAGGTCCTTTCATGGATTGAGAACTGGTTAAAAGACAGGGAACAGAGGGTAGGAATTAATGGTAAATTCTCAGAATGGAGAGGGGTAACTAGTGGTGTTCCCCAAGGGTCAGTCCTCGGACCGATCCTATTCAACTTATTCATAAATGATCTGGAGAAAGAGGTAAACAGTGAGGTGACAAAGTTTGCAGATGATACTAAACTGTTAAAAGTAGTTAAGTCCAAAGCAGACTGTGAAGAACTTCAAAAAGATCTCACAAAACTAAGTGATTGGGCAACAAAATGGCAAATGAAATTTAATGTGGATAAATGTAAAGTAATGCACATTGGAAAAAATAACCCCAACTATACATACAATATGATGGGGGCTAATTTAGCTACAACAAGTCAGGAAAAAGATCTTGGAGTCATCGTGGATAGTTCTCTGAAAATGTCCACGCAGTGTGCAGCGGCAGTCAAAAAAGCAAACAGGATGTTAGGAATCATTAAAAAGGGGATAGAGAATAAGACTGAGAATATATTATTGCCCTTATATAAATCGATGGTACGCCCTCATCTCGAATACTGCGTACAGATGTGATCTCCTCATCTCAAAAAAGATATACTGGCACTAGAAAAGGTTCAGAAAAGGGTAACTAAAATGATTAGGGGTTTGGAACGGGTCCCATATGAGGAGAGATTAAAGAGGCTAGGACTCTTCAGCTTGGAAAAGAGGAGACTAAGGGGGGATATGATAGAGGTATATAAAATCATGAGTGATGTGGAGAAAGTGGATAAGGAAAAGTTATTTACTTATTCCCATAATACAAGAACTAGGGGTCATCAAATGAAATTAATAGGCAGCAGGTTTAAAACAAATAAAAGGAAGTTCTTCTTCACGCAGCGCACAGTCAACTTGTGGAACTCCTTACCTGAGGAGGTTGTGAAGGCTAGGACTATAACAGAGTTTAAAAGAGAACTGGATAAATTCATGGTGGTTAAGTCCATTAATGACTATTAGCCAGGACGGGTAAGGAATGGTGTCCCTAGCCTCTGTCTGTCAGAGGGTGGAGATGGATGGCAGGAGAGAGATCACTTGATCATTGCCTGTTAGGTTCACTCCCTCTGGGGCACCTGGCATTGGCCACTGTCAGTAGACAGGATACTGGGCTAGATGGACCTTTGGTCTGACCTGGTATGGCCTTTCTTATGTTCTTAAAATATGGACCCTGGACTTCAGAAAAGCAGACTTTGACTCCCTTAGGGAACTGATCGGCAGGATCCCCTGGGAAGCTAATATGTGGGAGCAAGGAGTCCAGGAGAGCTGGCTCTGTTTTAAAGAAGCCTCATTGAGGGTACAGGAACAAACCATCCTGAAGTGCAGAAAGAATAACAAATATGGCAGGTGACCAGCTTGGCTTAACAGTGGAATCTTTGGTGAGCTTAAACTCAAAAAGGAAGCTTACAAGAAGTGGAAATTTGGACAGATGACTAGGGAGGAGTAGAAAAATATTGCTAGAGCATGCGGGGTGTAATCGGGAAGGCCAAGGCACAATTACAGTTGCAGCTAGCAAGGGATGTGAAGAGTAACAAGAAGGGTTTCTGCAGGTATGTTAGCAACAAGAAGAAGGTCAGGGAAAGTGTGGGACCCTTACTGAATGGGGGAGGCAATCTAGTGACAGATGATGTAGAAAAAGCTGAAGTACTCAATGCTTTTCTTGCCTCAGTCTTCACAGACAAAGTCAGCTCCCAGACTGTTGCACTGGGCAACACAGTATAGGGAGGAGGTGAGTAGCCCTCAGTAGTGAAAGAACAGGTTAAAGACTATTTAGAAAAGCTGGACATGCACAAGTCCATGGGTCCAGATCTAATGCATCCAAGGGAGTTGGCTGATGTGATTGCAGAGCCATTGGCCATTATCTTTGAAAATTCATGGTGATCGGGGGAGGTACCAGACGATTGGAAAAAGGCAAATATAGTGCCCATATTTTAAAAAGGGAAGAAAGAGAACCCGGGGATCTACAGCCTCACTTCAGTGCCCAGCAAAATCATGGAGCAGGTACTCAAGGAATCCATTTTGAAGCACTTGGAAGAGAGGAAGCTGATCAGGAACAGCCAACATGGATTCACACCGGGCAAGTCATGCCTGACCAACCTGATTGCCTTCTATGATGAGATAACTGGCTCTGTGGATATGGGGAAAGTGGTGGATGTGATATATCTTGACTTTAGCAAAGCTTTTGGTATGGTCTCCCATAGTATATTTGCCAGCAAGTTAAAAAAGTATGGATTGGATGAATGGACTATAAGGTGGATGGAAAGCTGGCTAGATTGTTGGGCTCAATGGGTAGTGATCAACGGCTCAATGTCTAGTTGGCAGCCGTTATCAAGCAGAGTGTCCCAGGAGTCTGTCCTGGGGCCAGTTCTTTTCAATGTCTTTATTAATGATCTGGATGATGGGATTAATTGCACCCTCAGCAAGTTTCCAGATGACACTAAACTGGGGGGGAGAGGTAGATATGCTGGGGATCGGGTCCAGAGTGACCTAGACATATTGGAGGATTGGGCCAAAAGAAATCTGAAATGAGGTTCAACAGGGACAAGTGCGGAGTCCTACACTTAGAAAGGAGGAATCCCATGCACGACTACAGGCTGGGGACCGACTGGCTAAGCAGCAGTTCTGCAGAAAAGGACCTGAGGATTACAGTGGATGAGAAGCTGGATATAAGTCAGCAGTGTGCCCTTGTTGCCTAGAAGGCAAACGGCATATTGTGCTGTATTAGTAGGATCATTGCCAGCAGATTGAATTAAGTGATTATTCCCCTCTATTCGACACTGGTGAGGCCACACCTGGAGTATTGCATCCAGTTTTGTCAGTTTTGCGTTCCACTACAAAAGGGATTGTGGACAAATTGGAGAGAGTCCAGTGGAGGGCAACGAAAATAATTAGGAGGCTGGGGCACGTGATTTACGAGGAGAAGCTGAGGGAACTGGGCTTATTTAGTCTGGAGAAGAGAAGAGTGAGGGGAGATTTGATAGGAGCCTTCAACTACCTGAAGAGGTGTTCCAAAGAGGATGGAGCTTGGTCTCAGTGGTGGCAGAACAAGGAACTCAAGTTGCAGTGGGGGAGGTCTAGATTGGATATTAGGAAACACTATTTCACTAGGAGGGTGGTGAATCACTGGAATGGGTTACCTGGGGGGGGGGTGGAATCTCCATCCCTAGAGGTTTTTAAGGCCCAGTTTGACAAAACCTTGGCTGGGATGATTTAGTTGATGTTGGTCGTGCTTTGAGTAGAGGATTGGACTAGGTGACTTCCTGAGGTCTCTTTCAATCCTAATATCTATTGTAAGCAGAGTCAGGATGAGCTCTACCCTGACATCTGATGGTGAATTATGGCGAGTGTGGAAAAGAACTTTAGGGGCTGATCTTATTTGCATAGGCACACCCACCCCGCCTAGCATGAGCCCATGGCAGCCCAATATGATTACTTTGGCAGCTGTGGGATCCCCAGTTTCTCTGTTATTGGGGCAAGAGGAATAAAGTGTTGTTACCTTGATTATGTGAATCAAGAACAATGAAACTGTTTTATGACAGAGGGTCTCACCATCACCTAAGTAACATTCGCTAGACAAGGGACATGGGTTCCAAAACCCAGTGAATTGAAAGAAGTTGGGAGTAGATATGTGTACCTGATGGTATGGGCCCCTTTGGGGGTCCTGGAACACTAATTGCACTATCCTTTCTCTCCACTGTTGAATAGCAGAGCTAATTTTGCTTCCATTAGGAGTTCAGCTAGAGATGGCTGAGCTGAATTCACTTTGGGCCAATGGTGTACCAGCACTGGGGCTCCCCTACTAGAAGCCAAAATTGCTGAGCTGAGATCACTGAGTGCTGTGTTAACTAGTGGGGAAGCCTAAAGATATATTGCTAATCAGCTGGCAGAGTGGAGCAGTTTGCGGGACGGTTGGAGCAGCCCACGGAACAGTGAGCAGAGCAGTTTGCGGGGATGGCTGGAGGATTGGCGTGGCTGGTAGAGCAGAGCCATTTGTGGTGAAGGCTGCAGCAGAAGTCCACGGAGAGGCGGGGCAGTTGGCCTCGGACCACATAAGGTGCTCCTTAACACCCCGTGTGCCCCCCCCCATTTCTACCCAGGCTGTGGGGGTAAAACTCTGCAGATAAACTTTTGAACTCTTGGGCGGCACTGACCAGGGACAGAGACTTTTGGGGTGTTGGACTTTGGGGTGCTTGGACTTAAGACCCTGAGGGACACTGCCAAACTTACTTGGAGGTGGGTCTTCTGCTCATGGTTTGTGTTATGAATCCGGTCTGTGGTGTTTCCCCAGCATAATGCCACATTGTTTCCCTCCTTTATTAAAAGGCTTTTGCTACACTCAGATTCCGTGCTTGCGAGAGGGGAAGTATTGCCTCCTAGAGGCGCCCGGGGGATGGTATGTAATTATCCCAGGTCACTGGGTGGGGGCTCGAGCTGGTTTTGCATTGCGTTATTGAAAAGGAACCCCTAGATACTGAACCCGCCCCTTGTTGCTGCCAACTCAGAGGGGCAGAAGGGTTACACTATAATTCTATGAAGAGAGAGAGATGAAAATATGCGGAAGGGGGAAACTGAGGCAGGTGCTGCAGTGCTGGGTCTTGCTGTGAGAGGGTTGCTCCCAGATGGTGAGTCTTGTTTCTGATGTCTCCTTATTTTTAAAGGTTTCAGAATAGCAGCCGTGTTAGTCTGTATCTGCAAAAAGAACAGGAGTACTTGTGGCACCTTAGAGACTAACAAATTTATTAGAGCATAAGCTTTTGTGGGCTACAGCCCACTTCTTTGAATGCATATAGAGTGGAACATATATTGAGGAGATATATATACAGGTGGGAGTTGTCTTACCAACTCTGAGAGGCCAATTAAGTAAGAGAAACAAAACAAAAAAAAAACTTTTGAAGTGATAATCAAGATAGCCCAGTACAGACAGTTTGATAAGAAGTGTGAGAATACTTACAAGGGGAGATAGATTCAATGTTTGTAATGGCTCAGCCATTCCCAGTCCTTATTCAATCCTGAGTTGATTGTATCTAGTTTGCATATCAATTCCAGCTCAGCAGTCTCTCGTTGGAGTCTGTTTTTGAAGTTTTTCTGTTGTAAGATAGCCACCCGCAGGTCTGTTATTGAATGGCCAGACAGGTTAAAGTGTTCTCCCACTGGTTTTTGAATATTATGATTCCTGATGTCAGATTTGTGTCCATTAATTCTTTTGCTTAGAGACTGTTCGGTTTGGCCAATGTACATGGCAGAGGGGCATTGCTAGCACATGATGGCATATATCACATTGGTAGATGTGCAGGTGAATGAGCCCCTGATGGTATGGCTGATGTGATTAGGTCCTATGATGATGTCACTTGAATAGATATGTGGACAGAGTTGGCATCGGGCTTTGCTACAAGGATAGGTTCCTGAGTCAGTGTTTTTGTTCAGTAATGTGTGGTTGCTGGTGAGTATTTGCTTTAGGTTGGGGGGGTTGTCTGTAAGCGAGGATAGGTCTGTCTCCCAAGATCTGTGAGAGTAAAGGAATATCTTTCAGGATAGGTTGTAGATCTTTGATGATGCGCTGGAGAGGTTTTAGTTGGGGGCTGAAGGTGACAGCTAGTGGTGTTCTATTATTTTCTTTGTTGGGCTTGTCTTGTAGGAGGTGACTTCTGGGTACTCGTCTGGCTCTGTCAATCTGTTTTTACACTTCAGCAGGTGGGTATTGTAGTTTTAAGAATGCTTGATAGAGAACTTGTAGGTGCTTGTCTCTATCTGAGGGATTGGAGCAAATGCGGTTATATCTTAGAGCTTGGCTGTAGACAATGGATCGTGTGGTGTGTCCTGGATGGAAGCTGGAGGCATGCAGGTAAGTGTAGTGGTCAGTAGGTTTCCGGTATAGGGTGGTATTTATGTGACCACCGCTTATTAGCACAGTAGTGTCCAGGAAATGGACTGGTTGTGTGGATTGATCTAGGCTGAGGTTGATGGTGGGATGGAAATTATTGAAATCATGGTGGAATTCCTCAAGGGCTACTTTTCCATGGGTCCAGATGATGAAGATGTCATCAATGTAGCGCAAGTAGAGTAGGGGCGTTAGGGGACGAGAGCTAAGGAAGCGTTGTTCTAAGTCAGCCATAAAAATGTTGGCATACTGTGGGGCCATGCGGGTACCCATAGCAGTGCCGCTGACTTGAATGTATATATTGTCCCCAAATGTGAAATAGTTGTGGATGAGGACAAAGTCACAAAGTTCAGCCACCAGGTTAGCTGTGACATTATCGGGGATACTGTTTCTGATAGCTTGTAGTCCATCTTTGTGTGGAATATTGGTGTAGAGGGCTTCTACGTCCATAGTGGCCAGGATGGTGTTTTCTGGAAGATCACCGATGGATTGTAGTTTCCTCAGGAAGTCAGTGGTGTCTCGAAGATAGCTGGGAGTGCTGGTAGCGTAGGGTCTGAGGAGAGAGTCCACATAACCAGACAAGCCTGATGTTAGGGTGCCAATGCCTGAGATGATGGCCATTCAAAAGTTTTTTTTTTCTCTTTTACTTAATTGGTCTCTCAGAGTTGGTAAGACAACTCCCACCTGTTCATGCTCTCTGTATGTGTGTATATATATCTCCTCAATATATGTTCCACTCTATATGCATCCGAAGAAGTGGGCTGTAGCCCACGAAAGCTTATGCTCTAATAAATTTGTTAGTCTCTAAGGTGCCACAAGTACTCCTGTCCTTATTTTTAAAATAGTCTTACATCTTCTTCAGTTTCCTGACACATTATTTGAATGTTGGATTTTTTTAGTTTGCTCTTGTTCTTTTAATTTTTTTTAGTTAATTTGCATATATGATAGAATATTAGGATAGGAAGGAGTCTTTAGTGGATTATTTAACATATTCTTACATTGCAGTAAGTGGAATTTCTTTATTCCTAAACCATACCTAATACATGGCTTTCAGATTTAGAATACTGACAGTATCTGAGTCACTTGGTACTTTGTTCTTTTTATGGCTAAGATTTTTCTTGTGTTTAACCAAATTGCTCCTGGCTGCTTATTATTTCTTGTTCTGTCCTTGATGACAATGTGACAGTAAATTTTTATGTACCTGCTGTTACTTCCTCTTTTTAATCAAACAGACCTAGTTTAGTATTATGTTTTTGATGCCATTTTTATACACACACTACCGTGTGCTTGTGTATATGACTAGAATACCAGTTTATGATTAGTTGACCTTGAACTGTTCTATCTGAAGAGTGTTTCTCTTCCTTATCTACTGTAATCTCTCCTCCTTGCACCTTCACAATTGGATCCACCTATTTGCCATATGTACTAATTTCTCCTGAGCTTTGAGTCTGAGTTTTGTAGACCAAAATGTTGGGTTTAGAATAAGCTTTCATTTTGATTAAATGTTGGTTTTTAACTTACTTTCTTTTAAAATCCTTTCTTGCAAGCCTTTCACCTTTATATACAATTTTTACAAATGAAACTCTTAAAACTTTGAAACAGCCTCCTCTTGAGGTAAACTAGTTAAAATAGCTATCACTTGCAGTCTAAAGAGCCTAATTCTTCTCTCAGATCTGAAAGGTAGAACTTTGATCCTCTCCTATCACTTCAGCAATAGTAATTTCGGTGCCCCACTACATCAGTAGAAGAGAAAAATGTAAATGCTGTACAGATCTCAGAAAAAACTTCAACAATTTTTGTACTCATTCCTTAAACTCGAAGAGCATAACACAAGAAAATTGATTTAGGGGCTTGTCTCCTATATCATCAGAATACCATAATGATTATACTTCTGTGTGTGTTTGTGCACGCGTGTGTACAGAATATATTGGATATTTTTGTAAGCCTTTGAGACTTCTTCAATTAATCAGGCATATCTTTTTTTTAAAAAAACTAGGTTTATATGCATTTTAGAAAATGAGCATATTTTGCTTATTGTTTTTACTCGATAGTGGACAGGTGGTCTGTTCTTTCTGGCTCTTCTAAGTCATGGCAAAATTCTGCCATGAAAAACATCAAATACTAATGGTTCCTGAGGGCAGGCATGTATAATAAAATGAGCAATTCTATATTTTAGGTTTTTGTAAATCCTGGTATGGTATGGAGGACTGAGCAAAGAAATAGTGTAAATGTAGGGCATGACACATCCTCATACTTGGGTGTAGTAGCAGAGTAACATTTTTGCCCTAGTAATACCAAAAGGATTAGTTAGTATGCTGCAACTGTGCAGATTTTCATCTCTGATAAAACTTAGGTGGAGAGGTATTTGCTGATGATTGTCAACAATCAAATGAATTATAGATGATGTTGGTAAACAAATGCTGCCTTGATGAATGATGAGTTGGCTATAATATGACAGGACTGCTAAGTCATTCAAATTAAACCCATTACAGTAAAATAATCACCATCCATCACCTTTAATGTCATGAACTGACAACCTAGTTAAGGCAGCTGATGGTGTCAGCAAAATGATTTGTTGGACCTCATGTCAATGACAATAAATCAATGAACAGTAGCAATAAAACAATATATTTTCATTTTTCTTGACATTCAATTACAGAGTGTGTATACTGACTTATTCTTATACACTAACCCTGATATGGCAGGATTCAGCATCCATCAGCAACTAACATTTGGGGTAAGGGAAGATTCTCCCCCGCCAGCATGTTTTTTTCAGCTGTATCTGTATCTGCTGTTTCTTAATCTGAAAACCTCAGTGGTAGTGGGTTGCACTCCTGGTTCTTCTTCTTGTTAGTAAAGTCTATAATGTGGTTTACAGGTTGGCAGATAAAAAGCTTTTCAGTTCACCTTTCAGCTAAAGACCCAAGTTCAGGCTTCTGTGTAGCTCATGAATGAACAGTTGATTACGTTGATAACACTGAAAACTAGCAGGAAGTTGCAGTCCTTTCATTGTTTTGATAACATGAAGGGAAATGCAGAACGCTGAATTCCAATCTTGACAGGCAAGCAAAGGAGGACAGTACAGTCATACTATCTTATTTTAGAATATATATTGAACTGGAGTTACACAGCCCTTACACACATGCTCTTACATCCAAATCTGATTCTATTGAAGTCAAAAATACACCCATCAAAATTGATGAAAGGCAAACCAGCCCCTTAATGACTTGTGAGCTGAAAAGTATATTTATGTAAAGTGCTTTGTCATTTCAGAATGACAATAGACAAATTTTAAACACATTCTTTTTACCAAAAGAAAGGCTTCTAGTGTTAGAACTGTTCCTTCTCTAACTCCCTTTCTCTCTCTTGTTTAAAAACAATACACAGAAAGGGAACACCATACCATTAACTATGACGAGGCTTTTACAGACACAGGCTGATGAGAAGGGGAGTGGGCTGAAAAATCAGCAAAGGCTGTGGACCCACTGTACAGAACTCACCAATCATTGGTGCATACGCTGAGCAATTGTTAGGACTTCACTCTTAAATTCCTAGGAGACTATCTGCAGAAGCAGATATTTCATATATATGTGAAGATGGGAATTTAAGACATGTGGCATTTGCTTCCAGAACAGTACCAAAGACTTAGCAGAATTTCTGTGATAGAAAAAGAGCCATAGGCATTACTTGTAAGTTGGTTAAAATTCATGAGTACCTTGATCAATTACAAGCCCACAGTACAGATGCTGTATCCAAAAATGGAGATGTCAGTAGAGAATGACTGGTTCTCATTGGGCACATTGGTAGTTGTTACAAAAAGCTGAACATCACTAAGGCACAGTAAAAATGAAATGTTTGGCTAGAAGTTATTTTGGTGTCCATATTTATATGGAGCAGAGTCCTGGAAAAATAAGTCCATCTAATGCAAAATTATCAGCTTTTGATGTAGGTGTCTAGAATATTAAAAGTAAATGGACAGATAGAATAAGTAACAAAGTGGTCCTACAGTGGACATAGCTACCTAAACAAGAAGAGGTGGGCATTTTGGGGACATCGTTTAAGAATGTTCAGTAATAGGCTACCTAAATAAGTAATTTGGGTGACCCCAGGGAAAAGAGGAGAGGCTGGCCTATAGGTATACTCCACAGCACAATAATGGCAGAAATGGCATCATTACCTCTGACTATAAAAGACCTAGAAAAATGAGCCCAGGATAGAAATAAGTGGTGCTATTTAACTTCTGTTTTATGCATCTGATGGTCAAGGGAGGACAGTTAGATCAGGACATAGGAAAGGAAGTAGCCAGTGTCAATTATGTAGTAGCCACCAAACAAAACATGCCAGAAAATGTTCCATGTTATTGATGGAAGACGGCAACTAAGCCCTGGCAAAGACTTTATGCTGAGTTTATAGAATAAATAAGCAAATAGTGTGTATTAAAACAGACTCCCAAGGCATTGCAGAATATGTTTGCTCTACATGTTACAAAAATTGTTTCAGATAATGGTTTTCAATTTGTGAAGAATTTCAAACATTCCTCAGGAAAAAATGCATGAAGGAGACTAGCAGGACAACTGAAGTTTGGGGGCGGGGGAGAGGAAATAAGATAGAACTCATAAGATGGTGGAAACACTAATTTTTTTTCAAGCTAGTAGCTTTTTCTATCTAATTCAAGATAGTAAGGGCTGAATTCAGTGCTGCTTGTGAGTCCTTTTAGAAATAAATAAAATAGTTGGCTCAAGTCGCATTGGAGCATTGCCAGCAGACTGAGCGAAGTGATTATTCCCCTCTATTTGGCACTGGTGAGGCCACACCTGGAGTATTGCATCCAGTTTTCGCCCCCCCCTACTATAGAAGGGATGTGGACAAATTGGAGAGAGACCAGCGGAGGACAACGAAAATGATTAGGGGGCTGGGGCACATGACTTATGAGGAGAGGCTGAGGGAACTGGTCTTATTTAGTCTGCAGAAGAGAAGAGTGAGGGGGGATTTCAACTACCTGAAGGGGGATTCCAAAGAGGATGGAGCTAGGCTGTTCTCAGTGGTGGCAGATAACAGAACAAGGAGCAATGGTCTCAAGTTGCAGTGGGGGAGGTCTAGGTTGGATATTAGGAAAAAACTATTTCACTAGGAGGGTGGTGAAGCACTGGAATGGGTTACCTAGGGAGGTGGCATCCTTAACAGATTTTAAGGCATGGCTTGACAAAGTCCTGGCTGGGATGATTTAGTTGGGATTGGTCGTGCTTGGAGCAGGGGGTTGGGCTAGATGACCTCCTGAGATTTCTTCCAACTCAGGAGGTCATCTTCAATCATTCTATGATTCTAAGTTTCCGCCTAAAACCTTAGCTAGGTTTTATATTCGTAAAATGTTAAACCCTCCAGTAACTTTTATAGTTGTTTCTCCCCTCCTGTCCCCCAAGCACTAAGGAGTCTTTGGGAATATGAATCCACAAACATCTTTTATTTGGGGAAAAACACATAAAAATCATATAAAAATGAAATGAGCAAACCCCAAGCAATGTACAAGATATATGGCTGACCTCATAACCCCCGTTAGCAACTGTCTGGCAAGGTGTGGTTAAAAAGTGAAATAATGTCTGATTGGATTGAAGAGAGGAGTGGGTGGAGTTGTGAACTGCTAAAGGCAGGGCTTGGCTTGCTAGAAGCTAGGATGAACATCTGGCTCATAGCTACAACCACTTGAAAAAAATAAATATATGTCACACACAAAATCCAAAGAAAACACATTTTGTTTTGAAATTTTATTGAAATGTTGAGAAAAAACATCTTAACTTTAGTTGAAAAGCATTCTGATTTAAAAAAAAAAACTTTTCAACAAAATATTTTGACCAGTTGTACCCATAGTTAATATATGTTCCCAACATATTGCGTACTGACTTGGTTCTTCTGAGTTCTAAAGAAGATCTCTCACTGATATGCTCTCTGGAGATAACTTCATGGAAGAAAGTCTGCCACATTGCATTCCTACTCTTAAAGGAGAAAATCCAGTGATAAATAGTCTACTGCCCATGTGCACAGGGGGAAACTGCTTTAGTCTCGAATTTGGGCTACAATCTTGTGAGACCAGATGACAATATTGCCTGGTTCTAGCCTGGACTGAAATATGAGAGAATAGATTCAGTCAGGGTTGTTCACTTTTCAATCAAAGATAAAAGTGAATAGTGCAGGAACAACATTTTAGACCATAACCAAAGACCTTTGAGCATTAAAGAAAGTTTGCTCAGCTTCAGAGCAAAGGTTCAGGTAGATTTTTGTTTTATCCAAACCAGTTCAACCATCCCTAACTTTTTTTTTTTGTCATGCTAAATGATATTTCAGCTGGTACTGATTCAGGTTACACTGCTCTACAGCCAAAATGCTTCTGAAATAAATGTAGTCAAACTTTACTAATTCTGGGTCACTGAGAACAAAAATGATGCTTAAAATTGTTGACTGGCTCTAGTTTTCAAGATATGCTATTGGGTCAGTATATACGACCCTTTACTTGGGAATGGCGGCAGATAAGTGAGTTATAAAGGGAAGGGATCTCAATTTAAACCAGAAATGACTAAAATACATCTTTGACTGGATCTATGAATAAATCTATGCCTGGGTTTGGACAGTACTTGCTTTTTAGGCAAAACAATGAACGATGCAATCTGAAGCTGGTATTGTGTCATACATGATATGAACTGCATCATGTTATTCCTAGAAGTCATAGATGATGCAATCATATAGAAGCTTACATCACTCTGCTGAACAAATTGCCCTATATCAGCTCTAGAAATCATACAGTGTCGTGCCCTCTTATTTGTCAGTGTTTGATTTTGCAAAGGGGCACATTTCTGTTTAGCCAAAGTGAGCAGAGATGCCTCGTACTTGTGTGAACAGTGCAGATAACTTCTGCTATGTTTGTGGTGAAGTGACTTTTGCATCACAAAAGCGCAATATACCAGTATGGTTAAGAAAGCCTATCACCTTTATTTTGGCTGCAAAATTGGAGATCAGGACAAGAGGTGGGCCCCCCACATATGCTGCAACACTTGTGCAACAAATCTTCGCCAGTGGTTGAACAGGAAAAGGAAATCTATGCCTTTTGCAGTGCCAATGATTTGGAGAGAGCCAACAGATCATACCAGCAATTGTTACTTCTGCATGGTGCCTCCAGTTGGGAAAGGTGTGTCAAAGAAGAAAAAGTGGACTGTGCATTATCCAAACATTCCATCAGCTATACGCCCAATACCCCACGGAGAAGGACTGCCGATTCCTGATGCACTAGAATCATTCTCACTTGAGTCAGACGAGGAAGAGGATGAAACTTCTGGTCCGGAACCATCAATGTCACAGGATCCACATTTTCTCCCATCCTCCTCCTCTGAACCACACCTCATAACACAAGGTGAACTGAATGAGCTTGTCAGGGATTTGGAACTACCCAAGAGTAAGGCAGAGCTGTTGGGCTGCAGACTACAGCGGTGGAATCTCCTGGCAGGTGATGTTAGGGTTTCCATGTTCCGTGACCGTCAAAAGGATCTTGTCCCATTCTTCTTCATAGAAGCTGATCTTGTAGCCTGCAACAACTTCGATGGTGTGATGGCAGCCCTCAACATCGTTCACAATCCAGATGAGTGGAGACTGTTCATTGATTCATCGAAGACGAGTCTTAAAGCTGTTTTACTGCATGTTTTGCCATCAATTCCAGTTGGTCATGCAGTCCATATGAAGGAAACCTATGACAACATGAAACAACTTTTGGGGTGCATAAACTATGACCAACATCAGTGGCAGCTTTGTGGCGATTTGAAGGTTGTTGCTCTCTTGCTTGGTCTGCAGACTGGATACACAAAGTACTGCTGTTTTCTCTGCGAATGGGATAGTCATGCAAGAGATTCCCACTACATCAAGAAAGATTGGCCACTCCGACAGTCATTGGAGCCTGGGAGGAAAAGTGTTCAGCATCCACCACTTGTTGAATCAAGGAAGATTTTGTTACCACCCTTACACATCAAGCTGGGTCTGATGAAGAACTTTGTCAAGGCCATTGACAAAACACAAGCAGCTTTCAAGTACCTCTATGGAAAATTTCCAAGGTTAAGTCAAGCTAAGATAAAGGAAGGTGTCTTTGTTGGTCCTCAGATTCATGAACTTCTTCAAGATGATGCATTTGACCATGCACTGCATGGCAAGGAAAAGACGGCATGGAAAGCCTTCCAGTTAGTGGCAATAAATTTTCTCGGAAACAACAAGGCAGACAACTACAGGTTGTTGGTGGAAAACCTCCTCAAGGCATACAAAAGCCTTGGTTGCAACATGTCACTAAAGATACATTTTTTGCACTCTCATCTAGATTTTTTTGCACCGAACTGCGGAGCAGTGAGCGACGAGCACGGCAAGCGATTTCACCAGGACATTGCAACAATGGAGAAACGCTATCAGGGCAAATGGAGCCCATCAATGCTTGCAGACTATTGCTGGACAATGACAAGAGATG
This sequence comes from Trachemys scripta elegans, assembly GCF_013100865.1. Classification (NCBI taxonomy): domain Eukaryota; kingdom Metazoa; phylum Chordata; order Testudines; family Emydidae; genus Trachemys; species Trachemys scripta. The sequence continues at coordinate 27,539,448 of NC_048300.1, read as the reverse complement.
CTCCATTTAATGAATACAAGAGACAAGCCAAGAAGCGCCGAGTAGACACTGAATAGACTAAACTACGTACATAATAGTTTTTTGCCTTTTGTTTCATAATAAATTTTATTTATATAACCCTTTTGCTGATTTGTAAAGTGTTACATAAACAGGACAGGTGAAATATTCTCATGTAAAACAACCATAAACACATGAAAAGACCTAGGTTTACAATTTATGATTAAAACTCTACTATCTACACAATATACATAGACATAAAATGTAAACACTTAAATATCTTAGAAACAGTAGCCAATCAGTTGTTTTAATTGTCATATTTGAATTCAGCACATCAAAATACATAATAAATAGCACATTTTATCTCTGAAGCAGACTACTTCTCAAAAATTGTAGACCAGTGTTATTTAACAGGCAGTCAGCCCACAGGGAATGAGGGCATCCATACAGCATTCTTCAATGCAACATGCTTAGCTAAAACTGCAAAATTAACTAAGAAAGTAGTGATAGAATTGCAAAAATAACATGCAGTTTTCAGATGCCCCTCCACTTAAAGTTGGATAATGCAATTATTTTACGAAGCAAGACAAATACTTTCTGCACCTCTGATCATTGAGTTATGAGGTAGGTTTCATGTACTGTAGATAAAATATATTGCACATGGGGATTTTGCCTCTCTAATCCTTTGGCTTAATGCTATTTAGCAGTCAGATAGATGTACCTATCAAATATAATTGTCAAGTAATATATATGTGTGGCAATATCCACGTTCCATCACTTGAAAAAGACTTTCTGCATGAGGCAGGTTTCTTGATGATAACTGCTTCTCTTACTAGATCACATGTGTAAATTAATACATATATACTTTAAAGAGCAGAAAAAGTTTAAATGTTTAAAAACACTTGTCAGTGTCTTTACCTCCTTGGACAGAGCTACTGCTGTCATCTTACAGCCAGCATATAGGGTTCTGTGGTCCCTAAAATTCAGGGAAGGTTGAGCACATTAACCTTTTAAAATATTGTTTTATTTAAACCTGTGCAGTGAAATAATTAATTATTTAAGCACAATCCAGATATGGACTTCTTCAGAAGCCCCTACAGCATAGCTGTGTGATCTATCTAAACATTTCTATGGCAACCTTGGGGAAATAGAAAGACGCGTGAGATAAGTCTTTTAAATCCTAATAGAGGACCTTGGTAGCATTCCAGACTTTCTTTGATTTGCAGGCATGTAGGTTTAAAAACAACATGCCAAATTCAGCCATAATTCAATTGCATCCTATTGAAGGATTTGGCCCATCATGTCTAGTGCAACTCTAAAGCATTTTCCTGAATTGCTCTGTATTATCAGTAAAAAGATATTTTGCAAATATCACAAGTGTATGGAGAGTGTTTTTTAGTAATGAATGGCACATGAATTTTGGTCAAACTTGAAATGTGACTAACACATTAATTTAATTTCCTAGTGGACGATAGTCAATACCACAGAACCACAGCACAGAATGAACTGCATTCTGGCACAGCTGGCAGTCTGGAATGCCTCAGGGTTGGGACTAGCCGGGTTACTGATTACTGAATCATCAGCTGCCTCTCTAAGAAGGTGAATCTCTGTAGACCAGGATGAAGATCAGTAGCAGGGCAATGTGGGGAGAGGAAAAGTGCAATCACATTCAGTTTTTATAATTCTGACATATGTGTTGTTTTAGTATTTGACACGTGCCCTAGAGTATGTACAGCACACGACCAAATAATGTCTTGTCATAAAGGCAATTTTATTTCACAGTTTACTATTAAGGTATAATAAGTAGCCCCACATCAAAGATGATCTTCTGGGAATAGGATTAGAGGTTCTTTAAACTGTCATTTCCCCACTCCTTCTCTCCCACCCCCACTATATATTGCCATCGAAACCATCAGAGTGGTATACTGCAGTCATTTAAAAAAATCCCTTCCCTTTGTTAGGAATGCATTCTGTGTCACCACTCACTGGCTGTTTATCAAACAGATGCTTGCATTTTGTCAGCTCAGCATATAGTGTTCAAAACCTTTTTTTTTTCTGAGGGGGGAAGAAAGGACAGCTATTAATGCATTCTGCCCATTACTTGCTGCAAATACAATTTACGTTTGATCAATATGCTTTTGTTTTTTTGTTTCATTTTAAAAATCATCTATTTAATTTGATTGTAGAGCATTTTTGGCTAATAATCTCAAACAATATACAAACAAGTAATTCCTGACTTCTTTTCTTCTGAAGAATGAATTTATTCAGACTGTATGTGGGATGGGGGTGGACAAGCCTTTCATAAAATTCACTTTCATAGAATCATAGACTCATAGAATATCAGGGTTGGAAGGGACCTCAGGAGGTCATCTAGTCCAACCCCCTGCTCAAAGCAGAACCAATCCCCAACTAAATCATCTTTCCCTGAATCCCTTAACAGAGAGGCTTACAGAAATAATTACTAACCTGGTTCAACAGACTCTTATATAACTTTTACAAGCACTTACATGGGGGGTGGGGAACCTTTACAATTCAGTCCTGACTCAAAATGATTTATTTGTCAAAAGAACAGAAATGACTCTTTCCCATACTGATGGGAGGAAACAGGGTTCCTCATCACCCTCTGAGGCACCTCTGCCAGAATGCCATTCCCTGCAAGATCAGTTGTCTCGACATTCTCAGAGAGGGATATAGCTCCAGGGACCACCTGAGTACCTCCAGTAGCAGAGCTAAGCAAAGATCTAAAGACCCTAACTGAGACACAAGACCTTCAAGAATGGTGCCAATTACCCTGACCAGACCAACTTCAGGTACTATGGCACCGACAGCCCTACCAGTGCCAAATGTCCATTTCAGCACCGAGCAAGCCCTCGTCAACAAGCACATCTTCAACTCCATCTGTCTGCTCAAGAGACTGCACCTCTTTCTCGGCACCGATGCGGATGATGCTCCTCCCTCCTCCCCACAAGTTCAAATACCCCAAGGACCTACTTGTATCTGATATTCCTGAGTCACCACTACTCAGACACAACCTCCCTCCACTTTCATCTTCCTCTCTGGAATTACACCATTCTTCCCTTTCTCCTCCAAAGACAGCACTACCCTTCCCCAGCGATGCAGAGGAGGAGGAGTACTCCGTCCCACCCTCATACTTGGGACAGGCACAAAAGGTGTCCTCTATATGTCCTAACTATCCACAATCCACAACCAAACTAGGGCCCTGGTATGGACCACCATGGATGCAACCCCATGTGCCACTCCCTCCACATTGGCCATATTGGGATTCTTGGGCCATGTACAGGGCACAGTTTTGGAAGTCTCCCATAGAGCAAAGTTAGAGGCCTACATGTTCACCATCTCCATCAGTCTCTCAGCCACCAGAAACTGAGTCTCTCCCCTTAGCAGATGAGGAGGAAGAATAGGAGGAGGAAGTTCCACAGCCACTGCATTTCTCCTCTTCTTCCCCTGGTAAGGCTGTTGTGACTCCACCACCTACCGCAGCCGATGACTTCAAACACTTCCAGGAGTTGTTTCACAGGAATGCAGACTCCTTTCAGGTTCCTTTGGGAGAAGTGAAAGATCAATAACATAAACTGCACAACATCCTGAACGCATTCTCATCTTCCAATATAGCCCTCCCTGTTAATGAGGCCCGTCTTAATCCTGCCAAGGTGCTCTGGAAGACACCAACATCCATCCCACTGACCTGAAAACAGGCAGACAAAAAATATTATGTTCTCACAAAGGACATGGAACTTCTTTTATCTTATACTCACCCCAAATTCCTTAGTTGTCAATGCCATACATGGAAAGGGATGCCAATACCAACCTCGATCCATCTCTCATGACAGAGACTGGAAGCAATTGGATCTATTTGGGCACAAGGCTTATTCATCCACTACATTCCAATTCCGAATATCCAATTACAAGGCTCTCGTAGCCAAATACAATATCTCAAATATTCTAAAATACAGGAACTCTGTCAAGATCTTCCTGATGATAAAAAAAAATCCAACTCCAGGCACTCATATCTGAAGGACACCTCTTGGCCCATACAGCTTTACAAGCCTCTTTGGACTCCATAGATACTGCTGCCCGTTTCATTGCGGCTGCCAGAGTCATGAAATGGGTGTCATGTCTGCACTTCTCCAACCTTCCTAGGGAGGTACAAACCACCATCCAGGACCTACCCTTTGAGGGCTCAAAATTATTTGCAGAACATATGGATGAGTCCCTACGCTCCCTTAAGGACTTTCAAGCAACTCTCCGATCTCTCGGCATTTTCACATCAGTGCCGAAAAAACTCCCAGGAAAATACCAACTTCCGCCACAATCCCAATCACTGCAATACACTCTTCAGCCACACTATGATACTCTGCCATTGACAGAAACCCCCTACCAAGCGCAGACATACAACTCCTCAAGGGGCTACCTCTCACACACATTTGGCCAAACAACAACTTTGAAGGTGTGGTCAAGGCCGTGAGAAGCCTCACCCTGCTCCAGTCACAACTATTTCTGACTTTCCATCTGTTTGGTGACCGTCTGTCCCCTTTATTTCTAACATGTCAGCTAAGTGGGTTCGTACAAGTGGGTTCTAGAGATCATCAAGGAAGGATACTGTATCCCACCCACCCTCCCTCCCCATCCCTCTTCAGTGACCCTTCTCATGAACCCATTCTACAAGAAGAAATAAATCACCTTCTGAAACTGGGAGTCGTATAGTTGGTCCCATCCCAGCACAGAGGGAAGGGTTTTCACTCCCATTATTTTCTGGTCCAAAAAAAAATGGCAGGTGGAGACTGATCCTAGACCTTCGAAACCTAAATAAGTTAGTCAAACTGCAACATATCAAGATGGTTACTCTCTCCACTATTACCCCAGCATTGGAACAGGGGGATTGGTTCTCAGCCCTCGACCTCCAAGACATGTATTTTCATATCACAATATACCCTGCCCACAGATGGTTACTTCGGTTCATCATGGAGACCGATCACTATCAGTACAAGGTACAGCCCTTTGGACTCTTGACAACCGCTCATGTGTTCTCCAAAGTCCTTGAGGTAGTGGCTACCTACCTATGCAAAGGGGGTGTTGTCATCTTTCCATACTTAGAGCACTGTCTCCTCAAGGCCTCCTCTGAAACCTATGCTGACTGAATGACAATGGAACTTTTCTTGAGTTTCGGCCTTCGCATAAACTTGGAGAAATGTACACTAACACTGGTGCAACACCTGAAGTTTATCAGAGCACAATTGGATGCCATACAAGTCAGAGACTTCCTCTCAATTCACAGATTTCCAACTGTAGTCAATCTTGTATCCACGCTGAGAACCTGCCCCCAGATCTCAGCCAGGACATGTCTAGCCACATGGCAGTGGCCACATTTGTGGTAAAGTATGCACGGTTACACATGTGATGTGTCCAGGTATGGCTATGTACAGTCAATGTACCTCACAGACACAGCCTTCCCAAACTCCCGTCCATGCCTATGAAGGTCAAGGACTCACTACTCTGGTGGATACAGCCAGACTCACTGAACAGGAGCTTATTCCACGATCACAAGTGGGAACTATATATGCAAGCCCTTCAGCACATCTTCAGTCACTGGGGATTCCCCACCATAGATTTCTTTGCCACACCAGAGAATGCCCGCTACCCTCAATTTTGCTGGAGAGTGGACCTAGGACGTGGATCCCTGGGAGATGCATTCTTCATCACATGGGATACACCACTGCTCTATACCTTCCCTCCCTTCTCCCTTCTGTTTCAAGTACTCCACAAGATCCAGGAGGACCAACCCCATGTCATTTTTATAGTTCTGACATGGCCATGACAGATCTGGTATACTTACCTCATTTGTATGTCCATGTGACTCCATGACTCCTTTTACAGGATGCACATCCCAATCCACATGTAAGCGGGGGAATGGTCCCACTATTGTGGGGAACTTTCCTGGCTTCTGCACTACCCCAGTGAAGTGGGCTAGCGAAAGGATCTGAGTCCTCGCTCCCACTTCCTTTACCCAGAGGCCTCCCTGCCCTTGAGGACTCCCCTTCCACTCGCCTGTCTGGCAGAGTCCTCATAAACCCCGACAAGGCAAGGCCCAGGATTCCTGGGGGGCTCAACCCCCAACCCTGCTGTGGTCACCCAGGACTGGGGCTAGGGTGTCCCCATTCTGGGGTACTCTCTCTGCACTGGGCACCTCCCTGACCCACTGATCATTTCATACAATTTAAAGCAAATACAAGTTGTTTAATTAACAATTAATTTTAAAAAAGAATAAGGAAAAATGGGAAAGATTAAAGGAAAACACATCATCCTGCTCTGTGGCAGGGAACATCACAAACAGTGTCTCTGGAACGTCAGGGCAGTTCACAGTCTGTTCCTTGTAGGTCCCAGGCCTCCTTCTCAGGCCCTGGCTGTGCTGCAGAGACACTGCAGGTTGGACATTTGCTCTGGCTGTGGCCACACGCTCTCAGGGTCTAGGTGGCAGGACCCTTCTTCCTAGCGTCGCCCCCGCCCTGTCAGGGTTACGGTCCCCCTCCAAGTCTGGCCTGCAGAGCCTCTTGGCTGAGGCGTCTCCCTGTGCTGGGCCCACTACCCAGGGTCCCCCTCACTCTCCCCAGCTGCTCACCGCACCCAGCTCCAGACTGCTCCAGCCCCAGCTCCAGCTCCTGCTCCAGCTACACTCTGCCTCAGCATGGCGGCTGCTGCTGCTGCTCTGCCTTCAGCTCCCTGGGCTGCTTCTCTGGCCTCTCTGGCTCTGGTTGCTACAGCTCTGTTCCCAGGACAGGTCTGCTCTGCAGGCTGCTTCTGTGACTCTGCTCCCAGCTCTGACCTGCTTCCTGGCTGCTTGCCTGGCCCCTCTGGCTCTGGTTGCCACAGCTCTGCTCCCAGGGCAGGTCTGCTCTCTCTGGGCTGTGATCTGGCTTTTGGGCTGCAGCTCTACTTCCAGCAGCTTAGTTTGGGCCCCTGCTCTCTCCTTAGCTCGGCCCCACTCTGTCTGACTCAGGCAATTCCAGCTCACACGGAGGACAGAACCCCCCTGGCCTCCTGACTCCCTGATTAGCCTGCCCACCCTGTCAATCAGGCTAATCTGGAGCATTGGCCTCTCCCCATTGTGCTGGGAGCTAGCCAACCAAAACACACCCACTGAATGTTAGTAAGGGGGCAATAGTCCCCTTACACACAGTTTCTCCAACTGAAATCATAGCTCCTCCATGGTGCCGGAATTCAGAAATAACCTTTTCGGAAGCAGTTAAACAAGTACTCTTGAATAGCAGGCACAATATCACTAGACGCACTTACCTCCACAAATGGACTAGATTCCAATCCTGGTGCACCTCCAATCATATTGAGGCAATACGCGCTCCATTATCACTTATCCTGGACTATATTTTACACCTTAAACAATCGGGGTTATCCGTGAGCTCCATTTGTGTGCATTTGGCAGCCATCACAACCTTTCACTACAAGATAGATGGCCACTCAGTCTTCATAGAATCATAGAATATCAGGGTTGGAAGGGACCTCAGGAGGTCATCTAGTCCAACCCCCTGCTCAAAGCAGGACCAATTCCCAACTAAATCATCCCAGCCAGGGCTTTGTCAAGCCTGACCTTAAAAACCTCTAAGGAAGGAGATTCCATCACTTCCCTATGTAACCCATTCCAGTGCTTCACCACCCAATTCCAGTGCTTTACCCACTCCCTCACAAAATGATTCCTGAAGGGCCTCCAAAATCTTTACCCTCACATAGGAGATACGACACCGGCTTGGGACCCCAGTCTCATCCTATGCTCTCTTACTAGACCTTCATTCGAATCAATGGCAACATGCTCCTATCTTCATTTAGCTATGAAAACAGCATTTCTTGTCGCTATCACCTCTGCCTGGTGGGTTGATGAAATTGGAGCACTTATGGCATACCCACTCCCATATACAATTTTTCATGAAGACAAGATTATGCTACGTCCACATCTCAAATTTTTACCCAAGGTACCATCCTCTTTCCATCAATCTGTCCAACCTTCCCTGCTTCTTTTCAAAGCCACACACCAACCAATAGGAGGCAACATTGCATACCCTGGACATCAGACAAGCATTAGCTTTCTACCTGGACAGAACTAAACCTTTCGAAAAAATCACCACACTTATTCCTCTTAGTGGCTGAAAGACCAAAAGGTGCAGTCATTTCTAAGCAATGCCTTTCCAAGTGGATCTTTCATTGTATGCATCTGTCCTACCAACTACGCAATCAACAACCTCCTCCTGGAACTAGAGCACATTCCACCCACTCACTTTCTACCTCGGTTGCCTTCCCAACAATGTCCCAATTGCTGACATTTGCAAAGCCGCCACATGGGCATCAGTGGACACTTTTAACTGTCACTACACCATTACTCAGGATGCCACATAGATATTTTACTAGGACGCACTGTCCTGTCATTCACAGTAAATGCCGTTCCAAAGCCACAGCCTTCCAATTAGGGGAACTGCTCTACAGTCACCTACAATGGAGCTCCGATAGGGACATCACTCAAAGAGAAGCATACTCATCTTGTGCAGTAACTGAGGTTCTTTGAGATGTGTGTCCCTGCGGGTGTTCCACTACCTGCCCTCCTCCCTTCTACTTCAGAGTGAAAGATAAGTTTTGCGGCAGAGAAGGAACTGGGGGGCAGTTGGACCGCACAGAGCTATATATACAGTCCAGCTCATGGCATGAGCCGGGAGGAGTGCATGTGCAGTCTGACAGGCACTGCTGATGAAGATCTCTGATCCCAGGTGCAAGGGGTACTGTCACACCTAAAGTGGAGCACCCATAAGGGGACACATCTCAAAGAATCTGAGTTACTGCACAGGACGAGTGACCTTCTCGTCTGGCCTCTGTTTCAATGCTAAATTGGCAGTTGAGCTCTCTCAAAAACCTTCTCTGTTAAAACAATTTTGAAAAAAACACTGCACATTCAAAGAGTAAAAGTTTCAAATTCTGTTCAAGGGCCACAAAACATGAACTTCTGCCCTAGCTGTAGCAGTATTGCCAACCCCAAATGTTCAAAAATCATGAGTCAGGCTCACCAGTAAAATAATAAATATTTTTACTTGCTTTCTGCTTTTTGAGCCTTTAGGATGCACTGGGGTCAAATTTTGAAGCTTTCTCCTCAGCCATGAGCGCTAGAAACTTACTTTTTCTTTAAGAATGAAGGCTGAAATCATCACACATCCACTTGACTCCAGGAGCTGGTGCTTTAAGGAAAACCATTATCATGAGGCTCATGACAAAATCATGAGCATTGGCAACACTGTAGCCCACCTTTCTTCCCACTTTATTCATTTTTTTAAACCTGAGCCCAAACTCCTTCCTGTATGCAGGAAATGAAGTAGTGGAATATAGGACTCTTCTGGTTTGGAGTTGCAATGATGGTGTTGCATTCAGATGCAAACATCACCATGTCACATGATGCTGTCTCCTAAGCACAGACTTGCCCAAGCTCATTTGCAATTCAGATGATAATGTGGCTCATTTGGATCCCCATCTCAGCTATTCACCCAGACTGAAGAGAACAACAGACAGTTACTGGTTAGGTACATTCTTCTCTATTTTCAAGTTTGTTTAGTTGTAAAAGTTCCCATTTAGTCTGTTTCCAGAGTAAGAAGAATTAAGATCCAATGTTAGATATTAAATTGAAATTACACAGCCATATGTCCTATCTTTGCAGAGGGACAGATGCAGCAATCTATATGCACCAGGGAGCTGTGAAGCAGCAATAAATAAGGTGTTTTTAATTGTAGCATTTTATTGATTGTACATGTCAACCTTATCTTAAAATTGAGGAGTTTTTTTTTTTTTCTGTTTATTCTGTATTAGAGAATTATTTTACTCACTTTGATTTTTATGTATGTGTGCTGCATATGACAGATGGGGTCTGGTGCATAAGACACTGGCCGGGGAGTCAGGAAACTTGGATTCCTAACTCTGATGATAAACCCTTGTGTGACCATGGTTAAGTCTTTCCACTACTGTATGTATCCCCATGGGCATAATGATATTTGACTTCCTTTTATAAAGTACTTTCAGCTCTAGGTGAAAGTCTGATGTCTTTAGGTTTTTAATGGTATATGAGCACTTTCTAAATCTAAATTAAACAAAGTGGCTAGTATCTGACACATGTAATTACTTCTTCATTCCTTGCCCTAAGAGAAATTTTGCATTTTTAAACACTGTGCAGTTATTTATGAAGGCAAAGTTGAACTAAGGTGATTTGTATTTGGACAGGGAAAACTGGATAAGAGGTTACTTAATATTATACACAAAATATTATACACAAGATTACACTGGTGGAAACCTGGAGTAATACAATGGTAAATCGGGCACAGTATGTGTGTTGTAATTATAGTTCTGCAAAAATTTTGTGCTGAAAATCATAACTATGTGAAACTTGCCTGGTTTCAGATTTCATTACAAAATGTGGTACTCAGCCCATGTTCTTCAAAGGATGCCTAAGGACAAACCCTTTGGAAGAACCCACTTTCTTCCACTTTCTCACTGAAGTCAGGCAAAACTAAGTGATTTTTTTCACCTGAGTGTTTTTAATTTTGGGGTTCCTTCAAATCTGAAACCCGGAGTGAAGTGCAAGGTGGGAACAGAACTGAAGCTGAACTAAAACAGTCTCAAGTGGACCCCTGGAACCCAAAGTAGCTAAGGTTTGCACAAGTCTAATTGGAACCCATAGCAGAGTATTAGCAGTGCAATTAGCACAGACTGATTGCAACACTTCTGTTAAACAGTGCAGTTTTAAATGTGCTTACTTTTGCACTAATTGGATTAGGCCTTTTCTAGACTGGGGAATTGCCCTGATTACTGCCATCTGTGTAGCTGTATCAGTGCAACCCCTAGAGTAGTCTGGCAAAGCAAGGATCTGTGTTGGTAGAATTTATTGTAGGGTTTCAAACTCCACTAGTGCGAAGAGACAAAGCTGAAGGGCTGCACTAGTCCAGCTACACCAGTCACAGGTCACTAATGGATATAATCAGGCCACATCCCTAGTCTAGACAAGGTTGTAGTGTGGTTGCGAGAAAGGAGCTGTCATGCACTCTACAGTCTGGTCTATACTACCCGCCTGAATCGGCGGGTAGAAATCGACCTCTCGGGGATCGATTTATCGCGTCCCGTTGGGACGCGACAATCGATCCCCAAATCGGCGCTCTAACTCCACCAGCGGAGGTGGTAGTAAGCGCCGCCGACAAAAAGCGGCAGAAGTCGATTTTGCCGCCGTCCTCACAACGGGGTAAGTCGGCTGCAATACGTCGAATTCAGCTACGCTATTCACGTAGCTGAATTTGCGTATCTTAAATCGACTCCCCGCTGTAGTGTAGATGTACCCTACTTTGGGAACCACTCCAAGGGAGAGGAGCTGGAGGCTCATGCACTATCAGGTATTCAAATATAATTGATCTGCATACACATGCACCCACCCAATGAATTAATGTGCCATCTGCCCCAAAACATAGACTTCCCCTCAATGAACTAATCAACCCCACCCACAGACCCCAGCACTAATTTTGCCCCCAAAAGACCTCTTGATGCTTTTGCCTCCCATCTTATGACTCTCCTTAGCATTGGGCTTTTGCTTCTCTTTTGGCTTCTCTACTCCCTAATGTAAGGGTGCAGGGAAGAGGGGATATCTTTTCCTCCCTCATCTCATTGCACCCCAACCCCTTCTCCCCTGTCCCATCTCTGCATAGAGGGCAGCACTGGGAGCTGGAGAGAAGAAGCTCCAAAGCCAGATGTGGAGCAGCAGGGCTGAATGCATCTGGATCACTTCTGCCATGTATGGGAAAAAGGGAGGGCAGGACTAGGGTGGGATCTCTGCCTGCTCCACGTGCTGAAGACCCCCTCAGCATGTGGATCAGTTCAGATTGGCTGTCTTTCTCCAAGAGGCAGAGGAATGGGGAAAGACAGCTAAACAGGAATCCTCCCTCAAAACTCACCTCTTCTGAAAAGTAAATTGCAATCTGGTAGCAGCTTGGCTGGTGATGAGTTATGATCAGTGACAGCTAAAAAATGTGCACATCCTGTGTTTTTTGTTGTTGCGTTTTTTTTTTTTTTTAACTTCTTTCCTCAATTCTAGCCACTTGTTTGGCTCAGCTGCTTTGTCAGTTTCTTTAATCTAAGAGCTTTCTGGGGCAAAGGTTGTCATCTTGTGTATATTTGTGAAAGCTTAGAAGAATGGATCCCTGACTTTGATGGCCTTTAGGCACTACTGCAATATTAATGTTAAATGACATACAAAAAAGACAGGAAAATAATGTTATTTCGGTGACAACATCAAGCATTTGAAAGTTAGGAAATGCCAGGCTTCTGGTTGCGTATGCATCCATCCTGTGCACTGAATGATGCAGGGGTCTTGTGGAAAAACAGCATGTGATCATGTAATTAAAGATTAGTTGTATATCTATTGCAATAGCTTCCCTAGGTCCCTGTAGACGTCCGGGGTGGGTCTCGTCCCTCGCAGGGGCTGAGCAAACAAACAGTGTGTTCAGGGGCTCAGGCCCTCAGGCAGGCGCTGAGCAAACAGTGAGTTCAGGGGCTCAGGCCCTCAGGCAGGGGCTGAGCAAACAAACAGTGAGTTCAGGGGGTCAGGCCCTCAGGCAGGGGCTGAGCAAACAAACAGTAGTCGGGGGGCTCAGGCCCTCAGGCAGGGGAGGAGGAGAGACTGCCACTCGGCGTGGGGTGGCAGGGGGGAACAAAGGCCCACCCACTCCACTGTGTTCCAACCCGGGGCCCTGTCAGCAGCAATCCATCTGCTGCTGGGCTAGTGGGGATCCTGACCGCAACACACTGACATAGGTTCGGGGTCTGGTATCCCTGGGCCACTTCCCATCTCCTCCTCCATGGGTACCTGCACGTCCCTAGCGTCGTCCGCCGTGTCCCAGATCATAGAATCATAGAATCATAGAATATCAGAGTTGGAAGGGACCTCAAGAGGTCATCTAGTCCAACCCCCTGCTCAAAGCAGGACCAATTCCCAGCTAAATCATCCCAGCCAGGGCTTTGTCAAGCCGGGCCTTAAAAACCTCCAAGGAAGGAGACTCCACCACCTCCCTAGGTAACGCATTCCAGTGTTTCACCACCCTCCTAGTGAAATAGTTTTTCCTGATATCCAACCTGGACCTCCCCCACTGCAACTTGAGACCATTGCTCCTTGTTCTGTCATCTGCCACCACTGAGAACAGCCGAGCTCCATCCTCTTTGGAACCCCCCTTCAGGTAGTTGAAGGCTGCTATCAAATCCCCCCTCATTCTTCTCTTCTGGAGACTAAACAATCCCAGTTCTCTCAGCCTCTCCTCATAAGTCATGTGCTCCAGACCCCTAATCATTTTTGTTGCCCTCTGCTGGACTCTTTCCAATTTTTCCACATCCTTCTTGTAGTGTGGGGCCCAAAACTGGACACAGTATTCCAGATGAGGCCTCACCAATGTCGAATAAAGGGGAACAATCACGTTCCTCGATCTGCTGGCAATGCCCCTACTTATACAGCCCAAAATGCCATTAGCCTTCTTGGCAACAAGAGCACACTGTTGACTCATATCCAGCTTCTCGTCCACTGTGACCCCTAGGTCCTTTTCAGCAGAACTGCTACCTAGCCATTCGGTCCCTAGTCTGTAGCAGTGCATGGGATTCTTCCGTCCTAAGTGCAGGACTCTGCACTTGTCCTTGTTGAACCTCATCAGGTTTTTTTCTGCCCAATCCTCTAATTTGTCTAGGTCCCTCTGTATCCGATCCCTACCCTCTAGTGTATCTACCACGCCTCCTAGTTTAGTGTCATCTGCAAACTTGCTGAGAGTGCAGTCCACACCATCCTCCAGATCATTAATAAAGATATTAAACAAAACCGGCCCCAGGACCGACCCTTGGGGCACTCCACTTGAAACCGGCTGCCAACTAGACATGGAGCCATTGATCACTACCCGTTGAGCCCGACGATCTAGCCAGCTTTCTATCCACCTTACAGTCCATTCATCCAGCCCATACTTCTTTAACTTGGTGGCAAGAATACTGTGGGAGACCGTATCAAAAGCTTTGCTAAAGTCAAGAAATAACACATCCACTGCTTTCCCCTCATCCACAGAGCCAGTTATCTCATCATAGAAGGCAATTAGGTTAGTCAGGCACGACTTCCCCTTCGTGAATCCATGCTGACTGTTCCTGATCACTTTCCTCTCCTCTAAATGTTTCATAATTGATTCCTTGAGGACCTGCTCCATGATTTTTCCAGGGACTGAGGTGAGGCTGACTGGCCTGTAGTTCCCCGGATCCTCCTTCTTCCCTTTTTTAAAGATGGGCACTACATTAGCCTTTTTCCAGTCATCTGGGACCTCCCCCGATCGCCATGAGTTTTCAAAAATAATGGCTAATGGCTCTGCAATCTCACCCGCCAACTCTTTTAGCACCCTCGGATGCAGCGCATCCGGCCCCATGGACTTGTGCACGTCCAGTTTTTCTAAATAGTCCTGAACCACTTCTTTCTCCACAGAGGGTTGGTCACCTTCTCCCCATGCTGTACTGCCCAGTGCAGCAATCTGGGAGCTGACCTTGTGCGTGAAGACAGAGGCAAAAAAATCATTGAGTACATTAGCTTTTTCCACATCCTCTGTCACTAGGTTGCCTCCCTCATTCAGTAAGGGGCCCACACTTTCCTTGATTTTCTTCTTGTTGCTAACATACCTGAAGAAACCCTTCTTGTTACTCTTAACATCTCTTGCTAACTGCAACTCCAAGTGTGATTTGGCCTTCCTGATTTCACTCCTGCACGCCTGAGCAATATTTTTATACTCCTCCCTGGTCATTTGTCCAATCTTCCACTTCTTATAAGCCTCTTTTTTGCATTTAAGATCAGCAAGGATTTCACTGTTTAGCCAAGCTGGTCGCCTGCCATATTTACTATTCTTTCTACACATCGGGATGGTTTGTTCCTGCAACCTCAATAAGGATTCTTTAAAATACAGCCAGCTCTCCTGGACCCCTTTGCCCTTCATGTTATTCTCCCAGGGGATCCTGCCCATCTGTTCCCTGAGGGAGTCAAAGTCTGCTTTTCTGAAGTCCAGGGTCCGTATTCTGCTGCTCTCCTTTCTTCCTTGTGTCAGGATCCTGAACTCGACCATCTCATGGTCACTGCCTCCCAGGTTCCCATCCACTTTTGCTTCCCCTACTAGTTCTTCCCTGTTTGTGAGCAGCAGGTCAAGAAAAGCTGGTCAAGAAAAGCTGGAGATCATGGGCTCCTCAGGGCAGCGAGCGCTGGGTAGATTGGGCGGCTTCTCCGGACCCTCGGTGAGGGGAAGTTCAGTCCGCTCCTCCGGATAAGGGGCTCGAGGCAGGCGTGGCCAGTCCTCCTTAGGATACTGGGCCCGGGGCAGGCTCGGCCCAGCAGGAGCTCGGGCACCAGCATCTGCCCTCTCCCACGGTCGGGCCGCAACTGAGCGCTGGAGCCGGGCCTTTATACTTCCTGCCCCGCCCCTTGACTTCCGGGGGGCGGGGACAGGCGGCAATGACTCCGCCCACTCTGGCAGCTGTTCTGGCTCGTCCCTCACAGGGGCGAGTGGGAGCCAGGCCACCTCACTACACGGCCCCCCCTCAAGGCTGGCTCCCGGGTACCAGGGCAAGACCCTTCCATCCTCCCCAGACGGGAAAGGAAATCGGCGTTCGCGTGGTCCTTCCCGGCCCGAGGATGAACGGTGAATGCATAGTACCACCGCTGCAGCCGCATATTATGGTCCTTCATGAGGGCCAACCACTGGAGAGCAGAGTGGTCGGTGACCAAGATGAAAGGGGCTCCCAGGAGGTAGTAGCGCAGGGTGTCACAAGCCCACTTCACAGCTAGGGCTTTCTTTTCCACCACTGCATAGTTTTTCTCTTGGGGAAACAGCTTCCGACTGATGTAGAGGACCAGATGCTCTTCCCCGCCGACCTCTTGGGACAGGACCGCCCCGAGTCCCACCTCCAAAGCGTCCATTTGCAGGACAAAGGTCTGGTTAAAATTGGGGTTATATAAGACCGGCTTTTGGCAGAGGCTTGTTTTAAGGGTTTGGAAGGCCTCGTCACACTCACGGGTCCAGACAACTTGCCGCAGGCTCTCCTTAGTCAAGAGCCCCGTTAAGGGGGCAGCAATCGCCACGAATTGGGGAATGAAGCGTCGATAATACCCCACCAGCCCCAGAAACTGGCGTACCTGCCGTTTTGTGGCGGGTGGGGGGCAGGTTGTAATAGCCTGAACCTTGTCCACCAGCGGTTTTACCTGTCCATGTCCAATAGTGTACCCCAAATACTTGGTTTCTTGTCGGCCGATGCAGCACTTCTTCGGGTTGGCCGTTAACCCGGCCGCCCACAGGGACCTCAGGACGGCTGTGACCCTTTCTAGATGGTTCTCCCACTGCGGACTGTAAATGACTACATCATCCAAATAGGCCTCAGCGTAATCTTGGTGGGGTTGGAGGAGGCAGTCCATCAGGCGCTGAAACGTGGCCTGGGCCCCGTGGAGGCCGAAGGGCATTAGGGTAAACTGGTATAGGCCCGTAGGGGTGGCGAACGCAGTCTTCTCCCTGGAGGCAGGTTCCAGGGGGATCTGCCAATACCCCTTGCTAAGGTCAAGGGTCGTGATGTAGTGGGCTCCTCCTAACCGGGCCAACAGCTCATCTATCCGGGGCATGGGGTAGGCATTGAACTTGGAGATGGCATTCACGCGCCTGAAGTCGATGCAGAACCATTGGGAGCCGTCGGGCTTTGGTACCAGCACAACTGGACTACGCATCGCTGTGCAAGGGGTTCAATCACCCCCAAGTCCAGCATCGCCTGTACCTCCTCATCCACGACGCATCTCCGGTGATACGGCAAGGGCCTGGTCGCGCCCCGAATCACCACCCCCGGCTCAGTCTGGATCCTATGGTATACCAGGGTGGTGGATCCCGGTTGGGCTGTGAAGGTGTGGGGGAAGGCTCGCAGGAGGCACCAGGTCTGCTTGAGTTGGTCCTCCATTAGGGTCTCCCCAAGTTGGGGTTCCTCAGGGTCCTGGGTATGGGCTATCTGGGGCCCTAGCTCGGGTTCTGGTGAGTAGGAGTTAATCAGAAGCCCTTCCCGTTCTCGCCAGGGCTTGAGAAGGTTGACGTGATACTGCTGTATCCTCTTCTTCTGATCGGGTTGGTCGATCTCATATGTAACTGGGCCCACCTTCCGGACCACCTCATACGGCCCTTGCCAGCTAGCCAGAATCTTCGACTCGCTGGAGGGGAGGAGGAGTAATACCTGGTCTCCAGGTTGAAAGTCCCGTGTTTGTGTGTCCCGGTTGTACGCCTGGGCTTGCGCCTCCTGGGCGGCTTTCAAATTCTCTCATGCCCGGGCCCCAGCGTGCTTAAGACGCTCCTGAAACTGGAGCATGTACTTTAAGAGGCCCTGGGCCGGTGAAGGGGTTTGCTCCCAAGTTTCCCTCATTAGGTCAAATAGGCCCCACGGTTGACAGCCGTACAGCAGTTCAAACGTCAAGAACTTGGTCGAGGACTGGGGAACCTCTCAGACCGCCAGGAGCAAGGGTGGGAGTAGCTGATCCCATCCACGAAAGTCCTCCTGGGGAAACTTACGGAGCATGTTTTTTAGGGTCCGATTGAACCTCTCGACCACCCCGTCAGTCTGGGGATGATAGACTGACATTCGCCATTGCTTGACCCCCAGAAGTTCACACACCTGCCGGAGCAACCGCAAAGTAAAGTTAGTCCCCTGATCCTTAAGGATCTCGCGGGGTAGGCCGACGTGGGCAAAAACCTTCACCAGCTCATCGGCGATGGTACGGGCTGTAATGTTTCGGAGGGGAATTGCCTCGGGGAACCGGGTGGCATAGTCCAACATCACTAAGATGTATTGAAATCCCGCGCTGCTCTTGGGAAGAGGCCCCACCAGATCCATGGCCACACGTTCGAAGGGGGTCTCGATTAAGGGCATCAGGACCAACGGGGCCTTGGGAGTCCGCGCCGGGGCAGCCAACTGGCAATCCAGGCAGAAATTACAATAATTCTTTACCTTCTGGTACACCCCCGGCCAGAAGAAGCATCCCAAGATCCGGGCCAGAGTCTTCTCGTGACCGAGGTGTCCCGCCGTGGGGACGTCGTGCACCAGCTGCATGATGGCCCGTCGATTACATCGGGGGACAAGGAGTTGGGTCCGGGCGTCAGCCTGGGGACCTAAGTGTCGGAGGACTAGCGTCTGTCCGCAGCCCGAGTCAAGGAGGGACACCGTCGGGTATCCTTCAATAACTATGGGTACGGTGATCTTAGCAGCTTCTGAAGGGTGGGCACGAGCTTCCCCTAAGCAGACCTGGCCAAAGGTACATTCCAGCCCCGGGCAGTCCCGCTGGAAATGGCCATACTCCCCGCAGGAGAAACAGAGGCCCAGGGCTGCTTGTCCCACCCGTAGCCGCATCCCGGGGTTGCCCCCAGGAGGACCCCAGTGGTCTCGGCGCACCGCGGGAGCTGGGGTCCGAGCGGATCACCTGGGTGCCCTCGGGGGACGAGTCCCGGCCTCAGCCTCCCGGGGGGAGCCCCGTAGGTTCACTCGGGCTGGGGCCCCCCTTTTCTTGGGGTTAGGTCGCTCCGTCGCTGGTGGGGCTGCACGGACCACCGGGCCTATTGGCATTTCAGCTCCCAGGAAGTCCTCCATTAGGGTAATGGCGATGGCCAGGGTTGTCAGCCTGTGGCGGAGGACCCAGGCTCTTCCTCGTGAAGGGAGAACCTGGGTGAACTGTTCTAGTACCACCTGTTACATTAGCTCCTCCGAGGTCCGGCGTTCGGGCTACAACCATCGCTTACAGGTCTCCCTGAGTTCCTGGGCCACCCTCCGAGGCCGGGCCCCGGTGGGATAGGTCAGACTCCTAAACCGCTGTCTGAAAGTTTCTGGACTCACATCCAGGGCGTCCAGAATCGCGGCCTTTACTTGGCTGTAGTCCTGGGCGGCCTCCACCGACAGGCCTCGGTAGATGGTCTGCGCAGTCCCAGTCAGGTACGGGGCCAAGATGGAAGCCCATTGGTCCTGGGCCCACCCCACAACAACCGCCACTCGCTCAAAGGGGACGAGAAAGGCTTCGGGGTCGTCACTGGGTACCATCTTCGTCAGCCGGATCAGGGGGCTGGGACATGGGGTCCTGGCCGGGCCTCCCGGCTGGGCCTCCCCAGGTTGGGACAGAGCTGCTGTGAGCTGCTGGAGACATTGCTGCTGGAAGTACTGGTGCTGGGTAACCAGCTCTTGAATGAGCTGATTCTGTAGGGCTCCTAGCTGCTCAACGAGCTGCTGCTGCCGTTGCTGCTGGGTGGCCTGTTGCTCCTGTTGCTATCACGACTGGGCTGCCTGCTCTCGCTCCTGGGTTTCCCTCATTAGAGCCAGGAGCTGGGACAGATCCATCTCTCGGGAGGGAACCATTCTCCTGCCCCCACTTCTCCCTGGAGTCAAGAGTTCGCGCCCACATCCTGGGCGGAACTTATCAGAGAAGGCACCACGTGTAGACGTCCAGGGTGGGGCTCGTCCCTCGCAGGGGCTGAGCAAACAAACAGTGAGTTCAGGGGCTCAGGCCCTCAGGCAGGGGCTGAGCAAACAAACAGTGAGTTCAGGGGCTCAGGCCCTCAGGCAGGGGAGGGGGAGAGACTGCCACCCGGCGTAGGGTGGCAGGGGGAACACAGGCCCACCCACTCCACTGTGTTCCAACCTGGGGCCCTGTCAGCAGCAATCCATTTGCTGCTGGGCTAGTGGGGATCCTGACCGCAACACACTGACATAGGTTCAGGGTCTGTTATCCCCGGGCCACTTCCCATCTCCTCCTCCATGGGTACCTGCACGTCCCTAGCGTCATCCGCCGTGTCCCAGATCATGGGCTCCTCAGGGCAGCTGGGTAGATTGGGCGGCTCCTCCGGACCCTCGGTGAGGGGAAGTTCAGTCCGCTCCTCCGGATACCGGGCTCGGGGCAGGCTCAGCCAGTCTTCCTCAGGATACCGGGCTCGGGGCAGGCACAGCCCGTCCTCCTCAGGATACCGGGCTCGGGGCAGGCACGGCCAGTCCTCCTCAGGATACCGGGCTCGGGGCAGGTGTGGCCAGTCCTCCTCAGGATACCGGGCCCGGGTCAGGCTCGGCCCAGCAGGAGCTCGGGCACCAGCGTCTGCCCTCTCCCGCGGTCGGGCCACAACTGAGCGTTGGGGCCGGGCCTTTATACTTCCTGCCCCGCCCCTTGACTTCAGGGGGCAGGGACAGGCAGTGGTGACTCCGCCCACTCCAGCAGCTGTTCTAGCTCGTCCCTCACAGAGGCGAGTGGGAGCCAGGCCGCCTCACTACAGTCCCCTAGTCATGAGCCGAGGCCCCATTATGCTAAACATTGTACAAACACAGAACTAGCAAATGGTCACTGTCCCAAAGAGCTTAAAGCTTGGTTGGGCTCTCTCTTTCTGAAACTCAGCTCAGCTCTCTCTCCTTTCCTCCCTTCCTTCAGCAGCCACCTGGTAGTTCATAGGCATTTCCTGTACAGTGGCAGCTGCTGCTTTGGTGGCAGTGTGAGCCTAGCACTTTGAAATGTTAATGTGTTCAGTAACTAGTGTGGCAGACTGCCATAATTTTCTGAGGAACATAAGTAAGAGAGGAGAAGTAGTGATTTTTTAACAGTTTATACATCTGCAAAAGCTGAATAGAATTTCATGGAGCAAAGCAAAGGCAGTTCCTTAGCCCCAAAGCATTCCCCTGGTCAAATATCAAAGGCAATCAATGGAGGTGTAAGCTTCTGTGAAAGAAAATATTACTAGGATCTTTTATAATGCAGTCATCATCATCATCATCATCATCAGGGCCTGCTCTAACTTTTTTGCCTCCCCAAGCAAAAAAAAAATAGCACCCCCCCAAGCGCCGCACCGTGCTGCCCCCCTGAAACAGCCCCCCTGAGCGCCGCGCCACCGAAACACCTCCCCGAGCGCCATGCCGCTGAAACACCCCCTCCGAGTGCCACGCCGCCGAAACACACCCCCAGCGACGCAACTCCCCACTGAAACACCCCACTGAGGACCACACTGCTAAAACACCCCCTCTTAGCACCGTGCCACTGAAACACACACCCCCCGAGTGCTGCCAAAACATCCCCCCCCGAGCGCCGCGCCGCGCCATGCCACCGAAACAAAAACAACCCACCCCCCCAGCACCGCCCGGCCGAAACAAATACAATAACAACAAAAACCTCGAGCGCTGCCCTGCCGAACCAA
>NC_048300.1:27517615-27518109 GCF_013100865.1 Trachemys scripta elegans | reverse complement strand
ACCCCCCCCCCCCAAAAAAACCCCGAGCGCCCCCCGCCACCCCAAGATTGGCCGCCCCAAGCATGTGCTTGGTCAGCTGGTGCCTGGAGCCGGCCCTGATCATCATCATGTTCTCATTACGCCTCTGGCATTTAGGGCAGTGAGGAAGCTCCTCCACTTCTGTTTCTGGAAAGTCTTTCAATGGTTTCCCAGCTGTGCCCCAGGTTTTTCAGCTCAGCTTCCACAGCTCTTTGCCATGTTGTTTTCAGGAGGCCTCGTTTTTGCTTGCCTTCAGGTGTCCATCTTATTGCTACTCTGGTTATGGAATAAGTTTCCATCCGAAGCACATGGCTAGGGTTACCATATTTTGTGCCTCCAAATGGAGGACACTCCCCGGGGCCCCGGCCCCGCCCCCAGCCCCGCCCACGCCCCGCCCCAACTCCGCCCCCTCCCAAAGTCTCCGCCCCCTCCCCTGCTTCCCGCGAACATTTAATTCGCGGGAAGCCTGAAGCAGG
>NC_048300.1:27163485-27184371 GCF_013100865.1 Trachemys scripta elegans | reverse complement strand
AAAAAAAAAAAAAAGAAGAAGAAAAAAAGCCCCAGTGAGTCTGATGCCGGCCCTGCTTGACTGAGCCCCTGAATCCTGTTCATGGCTCTGGACCCTCGGTTGGGAACCACTGCTATATACTATAAAAACAACAAAGAGTCTGGTGGCACCTTAAAGACTAACAGATTTATTTGGGCATAAGCTTTCGTGAGTAAAAACCTCACTTATGCATCCGAAGAAGTGAGGTTTTTACTCACGAAAGCTTATGCCCAAATAAATCTGTTAGTCTTTAAGGTGCCACCAGACTCTTTGTTGTTTTTATAGTATATAGCAGTGGTTCCCAACCGAGGGTCCAGAGCCATGAACAGGATTCAGGGGCTCAGTCAAGCAGGGCCGGCATCAGACTCACTGGGGCTTTTTTTCTTCTTCTTTTTTTTTTTTCTTCAATTCTGCACTTCTTAATAAGAGCCTTTTTAAATGAGCAGCATTGCAGCAATGAGTTATGGCAACTCCTGGTTATTAGGAAAGAGGAAGAGAGCACCCCTGTACTTTGCGGGGATAAGATGGTCACGCTGGAGTCTGCCCTACCCCAGCTCACATGCAGAAAAGAAATAAAGTTTCAGTAAGTTTAATAAAGAAATTCAAGGAAAGAACTAAAACCCAACGATCTTCAATGAAAGCTTGGTCATGACAGACGAATGCAAGGAAACAACCAAGTGCTCGGGTCTGACCAGCACTTCATCTAGGATCCCCACCTCTGAGGAAGAAAGAAGTCAGCACTCTCTGCTCCCCCATGCCCGCCTTTCCAAGCAAGCTCCCAGGCCAGGGAGGGCTTGTGGGAAGCAGGGCTTTGCATTTCCCCCTTCAGTGCCCTCTCGCATGTAGGACAGCTGCCCTGCAAACTGGAGGCCCAGGAGAAAAGCCCGTGTGGGTGGATGTGCCATGTGGCTTGGTGGATGTTGTTTGCTTGACCACAACCCCTGTCAGGGAGTGGTCTGGGCTGTCGCCTAACTCCATTTGCACTCCTAGCCGAGGTTCAATGCTCGCAGGCACTAGCCCCAACTCCCTTTGACAGCTAGTTAGCCGATTGTTTTAATCCCCCACCAGAGAGCCCCCTGCTGAACGTGCCCAGGCAATCCATTCCAGCAGCCTCCCCTCCCCTCCTGAGGCTGGGGGGGCCATACTCAGAGAAATATCTTCTTGCGGGCCAGATCCAACACTTCCCACACTAGCTGGACCAGCTCTCTCTCATTGGATCCCAGCTTAGCCCCCAAGCACCAGCATGGGGGCCACAGGGGATTTCCCCACACCCCCTAACCCATGGCCCATGGCAGCTGGGGAGCTGTGGGGGATTCCCCCCCAGCTGCAGTGGCTGGGGGGCTGCAGGGGATTCCCCCCACCCTCAGGGACTGGGGAGCCATGTGGGATTCCCCCCAGATGTAGTGTCTGCTGGCTAGGTGTGGGGAGGGAGCACCCATCGGGCATTCCTGCCCAGGTTAGGAAGGGGGTGATGAGCAATTTTCTGCTGACTCCCTTTTCAGGTTAAGAGGAGGGAGACTAGCAGCAATTCAAGGCAGTGAACCCAGCCCCAATCCCTCTCAACACCTCCCTGTCCCTTTAACCACGTTTTATTCAAGGGTAAGAGGAAGGCAACAACACCTGCTGAGAAGGCATCCATCAAATCAGCACTGCGGCCAACCCGGCAGCATTGCAGCATGTGGTTTGGGCAGAGATAGAAGCGACTTTGTCTGTAAAAAGTGAAAGCTGGTCTGCATATTGGAAGAAAAGGTTAAAGGACTAGAGACCCCAAGTATCAACCCAGTGTTGCAGCAGAGAAAATGAAGATTTTCTAGATAGAAGTCAGTGTTTGGTACTGCAGGCACAGCATGCTAAAGAATCAGAGAGGGCAGTGCAGAATGGGGAAGAAAATTGGCAGCATGTGACCCCAGAAGAAGAAAGAGGAGAACCCATGTACCCCCAGTGCAGATAGAGGTAATAAACTGTTTTCAGGCTCTCTGTACAGGTATTACGGTGGAGAATGGTTTGGAAGAGTCATCAGAGGAAAGGGATCAGAAGGAGACCCCATTGTCCAGAAGGCATGGGATGCATTGTCCTGGGGATGGGGGCTCCATGACCACTACCCCCAAGAGGAGGACACGGAGGGGGCGGGGGTCAGGGACACCCTCCTAAGGGGACGGAGTCATCCATCTGCCATCCAGACCAGGAAACTCGAGAAGTGTGCTGCTTGCCTGGAGATAGAATTCAGGATGTGATGGAGTGTCTGCCAAGATTGATCAAGCCCTCGGACCACTACCCCTTCCTACTTCTCCACATGGGCACCAATGACACTTCCAAGAATGACCTTGAGCAGGTCACTGCTGACTATGTGGCTCTGAGAAGAAGGATAAAGGAGTCTGAGGTGCAAGTTGTGTTCTCATCCATCCTCCCTGTTGAAGGAAAAGATCCAAGTAGGGATCATCAAATTGTGGAGGTAAATGCGTGGTTACGCAGGTGGTGTCAGAGAGAGGGCTTTGGATTCTTCGACCATAGGATGTTGTTCCAGGAAGAAGGATTGCTAGGAAGAGATGGGATCCACCTAACAAAGAAAGGAAAGAGCATCTTTGCAGGCAGGCTTGCTAACCTAGTGAGGAAGGCTTTAAACTAGGTTCGCTGGGGGATGGTGACCTAAGCCCTGAGGTAAGTGGGATATCGGGACAAAACACAAGGAGGAGGGTGCAAAAGGGGAGGCCTCCTGATTCATACTGACAAAGTAGGGCAATCGGTCAGCTCCCAGACTGCTGCACTGGGCAGCACAATAAGGGGAGGAGGTGAGCAGTCCTCAGTTGTGAAAGAGCAGGTTAAGGACTATTTAGAAAATCTGGACATGCACAAGTCCATGGGTCTGGATCTAATGCATCCAAGGGTGCTGAGGGAGTTGGCTGATGTGATTGCAGAGCCACTGGCCATTATCTTTGAAAACTCATTGTGATTGGGGGAGGTCCTGGACGATTGGAAAAAGGCAAATATAGTGCCCATCTTTAAAAAAGGGAAGAAGGAGAAGCTGCAGAAATACAGACTGGTCAGTCCCTCAAAAAATCATGGAGCAGGTCCTCAGGAATCCATTTTGAAGCACTTGAAGGAGAGGAAGGTGATCAGGAACAGTCAATATGGATTCACCAAGGGCAAGTCATGCCTGACTAACCTGATTGACTTCTATGATGAGACAAATGGCTCTGTGGATAAGGGGAAAGTGGTGGACGTGATATACCTTGACTTTAGCAAAGCTTTTGATACAGTCTCCCATGGTATTCTTGCCAGCAAGTTAAAAAAGTATGGATTGGATTAATGGACTGGATTAAGGTGAATAGAAAGCTGGTCCCGGGGCCGGTTTTGTTCAACATCTTCATTAATGACCTGGATGATGGGATGGATTGCACCCTCAGCAAGTTCCTGGATGACACTAAACTGGGGGGAGAGGTAGATATGTTGGATGGTAGGGATAGGGTCCAGGTCCTTCTCTCTCCAGAGCTAAAGAGAGACTGACCGCCTTCTGGCCCTGCAGCTCTTTTATAGGGCCCAGCCTGGCCCTGAATGGCTACCTCCCAGCCTTTTCTTATTGGTTCTCAGCCCCAGCCCACTCCAAGGTCTGGCTTTTAACCCTTTCAGGGCCGGAGCAAGGTGTCTGGCATGCTACATAAGTATTTGAGTAAATATACAATATTTTTCAGTGAATCTGTCCAAATCAGGAATGTGTAAAACAGGAATTATTTTGTCAGTAGAAAAAGTATTTTGGCACTTAACACCCCCAGTGTTTGCTCATGTGTAAACAGATACAGATAGGCATTCTACTCATTCTGAGAGGCAACTATGAACATCTTAATACGTGTTGGACTGTTCATTTGGCTTTTCCACACGACTCTGCCAACATGCTTTGGAAGCCCATGCAACTCCTATTAGAGCAGTGGTCACCAACTGGTAGATCGTGATCCTGGAATCTCTGACAGTCGATCCCAGTCTCGGTCCCCCATCTTGTCCCACCTATCCCTTAGGATCGCAGCCAGTTAGGGGAGTACATCCCACCTGCCCTACCACGCTCTCAGCCAAGAGGTGGTTGTTTTGCAGCAGCAAAGAGCATGCTGCAGGGACAGGACAGCTCAGACACCATATTCACCCACTGAACTCACAGACAGCTGAGATCATAGAATCATAGAAGATTAGGGTTGGAAGAGACCTCAGGAGGTCATCTAATTCAACACCCTAGAGATCATGAAAGAGTTTGGAAATGCTAAAATTCAAACTAGAGCCTGGAAAAATTTCCTACAAGAGGAAGTGTTCACCAGTTATAAATCCCTTTCAAGGGACAGTAGTGTTCCTGGAACCAAGGAAGAGAGGTCTCTCTAGCTCAAAATCTTATGCATCTCCCATTATCATTTAAATTTTGGTAAATCTCCCTTCAGCTGAGAAAAGATAATTACAGCTTCCTCTGGAGCCCATCCACCATGGGCTAAGGCTTTTCAAGACTCCAGTGATTAGACAAAGAGTCCCTGAGGATCGATGCAAACCACTTTGCCCCACAGCAGCTTCCTCGGCACCCCACCTGAAAGCCAGCATCCCTTGCCAGTCTGCTAGTTCTGGATTTTCTTGATGGCATTGTTACTAGAGGTCCAGTTTAGGCCCAAAATTCACTGTCTCTGACTCTCTGCTCACTTATACAATTAGATAGTGAGGTAATTTAATTGACTTCAATAGACATAGTCCTTATTTACACTGGTGGGAGTCAGAGCAGAGGCATTCTCACTGTGGATGAGATTTCCTGAGGTGCACAGTATGGGCTTAACTCTGTTTCCATTAAAGTCATTGGGAGTTGTACCATTGCTTTCAACTGGAGCACAGTTAGGTCAGTGCTAAAATACCACACTCATGAATGCATAAAGAATCCTTAGCTACAATACTTCCATGTTCTGCATTTTTTACAACCATTAAAATCCAGACACTTGTTTCAATTTAAACATCATACCTCTTGCATCCAAAGTCTGTTCTGTGCCCAATTCTCCTCTTACTCACACCACTATAATGGTGAGTCTACTCTGCAATCAGGTGTGATTGCACCATGTGCAGACATACTCAAGCTAGCTTTGGTCAGGCTAAATAAAAGATATCTTGAGTAACAAAAGCAGTGAAGCCAAGGCAGCACATGTGGCCTCTGCTTGAGTATGTACCCAGGGTCCTGGTGGCCGGGGCTAATCCTTGATGCCAGGACTTCACCGCTATTGTTAATGGAGGCTTTGATCTAGCCTGACCAAAGCTAGCTGAGATATGTCTACACATGCTGCATTCACACCTCCCAATTCCAGTGTCAGCATACCCTAAATCAGGAGTATCTCCACTGAAGGCATCATATATCTACTGTGAGAGGAGAATCAGGTCCAGAGATTCAGAATACTACTTCTTAAATATTTCAGCTAACAATAAACATTCCCCCCCACCTCCCATCTGCCACCTCAAACAAGCTGCACACATGCACAAAATCATTATTTGGAGGATTTTAGTGCTAAGGTAACCAGATTTCGAGACAGTAAACTAGAACACATTTTCTGTGCCTTTAGTGGGAGGCTTTTGACAGTTTGTGAGGGACATCAGATTGAGAAGACTGTTCTGGTGGGCTGGGAGAGTTCAGGCAGTGAACCAGAGAGATTTTGGAAGCTGGAAGTGGGGTGGAGGGATTTGGATTTAGGTGAATGGTCGGGGAATTTGGAAGCTAGAATAGGCCTGATGCGGCGTAAAGCAAAGGTACATAAAACAAAGTGAGATTTCTTTTTTTAAACGCATCTGTCTCTTACCAACAAGTCAATAAAAGGTTTGCTTTTTTTTCTCTCGAGGAGTCAGCTAGTATAAATCAATGTAGTGCCATAAATTAAACGTAGCTCAATGAAGTTTGTGCTGATTCACACGAGCTGTGGGTCTGGCCCTCTTTTATTTATTTCACTTTAAATGATAAAAGGGTACCTATTTGAGAGCCCAAAGTGTCC
Organism: Trachemys scripta elegans; assembly: GCF_013100865.1. Taxonomy (NCBI): domain Eukaryota; kingdom Metazoa; phylum Chordata; order Testudines; family Emydidae; genus Trachemys; species Trachemys scripta. The sequence continues at coordinate 27,178,363 of NC_048300.1, read as the reverse complement.
TGGTACTTGATTAATATTACAATGAGTCACCCCCAGCAGCATTAAAAAACAAATATTCCAGCAGGAACAAATAATTCAATAATGCAACCCGGCCTTGCCAGCCTCTCCTCAAAAACAACTCCTTTCCACCCCCATAACTTCCTGGATTTGCATTAGCAGAATATCCTATACCTCAAAGTAGTGAAATATTACTCTCTCCTGTTAATGAATAAAGCATGTAAGACTAGATCCCACATAATACTGACAACCCACAATTCCCATTGAAATTAATACTAGTATCAAAGAGCTGGGAGAATAGTAGATTTTTTGGTCCATTGGCAATGAAAATAAAATAAAAGAAAAGAAAATGTGTTTCAGGTCAAACCAAAAAAAAAAAATTCAAAATTTCAGGTGAATTGGAAAAGTTGGGGAAAAAATTGTATCGAGTCAAATGAAGCATTTTGTTCAACCTAAAACAAAATATTTCATTTGGAGCATTTTAAATCTTTTTTAAAATACAACTAAAGGAAATTTTGAAATTCAAAGTTATTTCAAATAAAAAAATTGAATGTTTTGTTTTTAAAATGTCAGTTCAGAACATTTTGACTTTTTTCAACTGAAACAATTTGATGAAACCAACATGAATTCACAAAATGTGTCAGTGTTGCCAAATCTGCATTTTCTGTGAAAAATATTGACTAAGAAAAATGTTGCCCAATTCTAATCTAAGGGCACTCAGTACTTTGCAAGTTTATATCCATACAACGTGAACCTCTGGCTAAATATGAAAGACTGGCTAAATGTTCACAGCCAGCTCTTAGCTGGTGGAGCTCTGTTGAAGTCAACAAAGCTTTGCTGGGTTACTCCAGCAGAGGATCTGGCCCTTAAATTATGTTTATTTGTTGCATTTATTTATAAATGTTATCTGAATTCCAAATATTTTCCAAGCCAGGCAATAGATATAAAAGCTAAATTTTTTACAATAAAATTATAAAGAAATTATTTTAAAGCCACAATAATGATGGTTGGGTTAAACAGAAGTGGTTTATTAAGTTAAGACAAAAGTAAATCTGTCAGAATAAACTGTAGAAACATTGGCCATAGGATGATAAAATGGTTTTATGGGGACTATTGTTTTACTGTAACAACTATAATTGAACCACAATTTTATCACCACATTTATTCATACATTTTGCTGAAATTCCTTAATTTGATGTGTGACTGACAAGTTAGAATATTAGTTCTTCCCACCTTGGGAAGAGGCAATACAGGTATGTCTACTCCTGGAGCTGGGATGACTCCCAACTGGAAGAGACATACCCACGCTATCGCTGATCGAGCTAATATGCTACAAATAGAGTGTAGCTGTAGCACTATTAGTGGGGGGAGGGGCTAGCTGCCCCAAGTATGTGCATAGGGTCTTGGATGCTATGTACACAGGACCGCTACCCTGTCCCACTGCCCATGCAGCTGTGGCTACATTCTATTTTTATTTTTATGTCTCCTTGAGCTCAGAATCAGACTCTCAGCTCAAAGCGTAGCCATACCCTAAGACAGAAGGGACTGACTAGGATGCAGAGGCCCAAGTAGGACAACATCAAAGGTTTCACAATGAATCTGGAGTATTGGTCTGCCCAATTTTGATAAGCAATAGACCTGGGGTCTGTGTGTGTGTTGGAGGGAGGGGTGCAATTGGGATATACATCCCTATGTCCTAGAGGGCAGCTGTACAGAGGTGGGATTCACCCCAAAGAAAGGTCATAAGGCAGAACCACTGCCACTCTCCCACTGGGATTTTACTGGGAAAGGACAATCTAGCCATGACTCTGTTGGAGCTCTGTCAGTGGAAATTACTGGAAGAGGTTCCAAGTCAAGGTATTTCCTGGTCACCCTGACTCCATTCCTTCTTGGGCCAGCTCTACCCACTTTTAGGGCTTTGCTGACCAGCTCCTGGTCCACCAGGAAACGAAGGGTTGTAGGAAGCTTGTTCTGATGCCTCCTTGTTTTTGACAAGCTCTTTGCCACCAGCACCCAGAGCCTTGAGTACGCTGGGCCCCAGTAACTAGCAATGGGGGAATCTTGAAATATTTGCAAGTCTGATTCAGATAAGCATTGAAAACTTGATCCGTCTGAATTTACTCTACAATACCCCTCCCCCCTTCAAGTATGCACATCTCCCTCTGCCATCTCTCCCCTCCACTAATACAATTATAGATCTCCTCTGCATTTTCATTGCTGCTCCCTCTCCCACAGCACTTGAAGATCTAATGAGGACAAGACTTATACAATGCTAGCAGTTACTGCTTGCAGATGGGGTTCATACTTTTGGGGTAGTCAGGAGTGGTGTGGATCTATTAGTTTTGCTCTGAGTTTCAGTTCAAACAATCCACCAACGTGCAGCTGGTTTTTTGGCTGAAACCATCTGGAACCACCAAGCTTCACCTGGCTGCCATCCAAAATGCCCAGGTTTGCTCAAAACTTAGCCCAGGTTCACTGAAAAGGTGATATTTTCAGAAAACCCAGCCCACATTTATAATAAACTTGACACTAGGTGAGTTTCTGGGGTGCACTACAAACATTTCATGCAGCTCTAGTTAGGACCTAATTGGCCCATACAGAGGAATCTACAAGAACTTAAGCTCAGAGGGCTCAAAGCCCCATGGAAAGGTTTGTATTTTGGACCTGGGCCTGCAAGACCTTCAGGGCCCATAGGGCCAAGCTTTGAATAGATATTGGCCAAGCAAGAATAGGAAAGAAGAGCTCACAGGTAAAATATCAGCCTTGGACAAAATTTATTTTTAGTCATATTTGTAACCAAATTTTGAACAAAAATATGAACCCAACTATCCACCAAGTGTAGGAGCTCAATTAAAATAGCTGTATAGTGAACATGTGAAACTTAGGAAGTATGTCCTATTTAAACAAGTTTAGAATTTTTCTGGTAATATCCCACATACACACACACAAACAGAAAATATAATGGCTGCAATCTAGCAGCAAGATCATTTTATGATAAATCCCAGTTACTGTTCTAAGAGAAAACAAAAGGTAGCCATGTAGGACAGCATATTGCTTTGTCTTTGCTACTCTCTCCATTGCAGTGCCATTTATATATGCAGCCTCGGTGGAATGCATCATAAAAAGTGACATCTTATAACACCAGTTTGTAAATTTTACAGAAGCTTACTGCCTGTAAATCACACAGTTTATTCCCTCACTGACTTTATTACTGCAAACCCAACGATGGATAAACTCTATGCCAGTTTATTTGAATTTATCTTTTTTATTCAGACTGAACTTAGTCCTTTTAATATTCCTTTTCTTGTAATGACAAAGGCATCTTGATAACCTTATTTCTGCTGCAGAATTTTGAAGGACTTTTATTTCTCTTGTAAATGCAGCTCCTATTTTTGATAGTTCCTATCTCACCTTTATTTAGCATGTATTTCTTCTGTCAGAAAATTTGCTGGGTTCCCCACCTCCCCCATTTCAATTACTTGCATTTATTTTTACTCTAAATCCTCCCCAGGCATCCAAGTCCTTCTGGTTTTAGCTGTCTCCCTTTGACTTGCCTCACTGTGATTTGACTTGCTTCACAGCCAGAGAAAGCAGACTGCTTTTTAAAGGAGCAGCTCTGCACATCAGTTTGTGAAAAACTGTCCTCTTTTTTTGGTGACATCCACATTTAATTTATAGCAAAAGTATGCACTTTATTCTTCCATCTATGCACAGAATATTTTCATGTTTTAGTTAGAGTTAACTAACACTGGCTCAAGCCCCCAAGTAGAAACCTGGGAAACTATATATACCACCCTGCGTGCCCCAATGCATAATTCTTCCCCCTCGCAAGCACTCAGTCAGGGGTTACAACAACGAACTTTACTGAGGAAAAGAGGGTGCAGAGGAAGCCAGCAGAATGAATTTGGGAAAACCAGCAATTAACAAACTCAGTGATGTAAGATTCCCAACCACTAGCATGTCTTAACAGTAGTCCCAACTTCAGCCCTCCTTTGGCCATTGAGAGTAGCCAGTGTGTTCTGGCCACTTCCCAGCTCCACGCTCACAGCTAGCTGGCTATGTTGAAGAAATCCAAGGTGCTACGCTACCTAACCCAGCTGATGTGAAATCAGATTTAATTGCTGAGTAGGGAGGCCCACACAAGTCCTTTAGGTAAGCTGCTGCTCCCTCTGCATTTTCAGCCCAAGCTGCCTAGAACTGCCACTGCACTGCACTGCACATCCCTTCAAAGGTGCAACCACCACTCTGAGCCTTCAGTGGCCTTGGAAAAGCTGCTGCACCACTCTGCACTGTCTACCACGTTGGAGCTCCTGCCACCACTGCATCTGTTGCCACTGAACTGCCACTACTGCCTTGAGCTGTCCCTGCTCTACACTGTCCACTGTTCAGCACCCTAAGCTCAGCTCTTAGGGAGGGATCCGTGACATCTAGGCCCCTTGATAGAGACTTCACCACCCAACAGGCAGGAGCTTGTCCTCTCTTCTTCTCTCTCTCTCTCTCCCCCCACTTGTAAGTCTGTCCACACTCCCTTACTCAACTGCGCCTGACAGCAGTCTTGGTCAGGGTGACCCCAGGTAAATTCAGTGTCAATGTCTAATCCTTGTATTTCCCAACAAAGGCCAACTGCATTTTATTGCCCCCAACTCAAAATTTAACTAAATTTTAACCAAAATGCCCCAAACTATCACAAAATGGAAATGCAAATTTGGCCTGACTTATTCAATCAACTCACTTTTTGCTCCCCAGCAGATGCCAGCAGACAGCTCCCTCACCAATGAAGCCCCTGACCATCTGCAATTAAGCAGTTCTGGGCCACTCCTCTCCCATTTCACCAATAGATGACAGTAGTGAGCTCTCTTCTCTCTCTAAGGGCTTGTCTACATTACCCGCTGGATCTAAGGGCAGCAATCAATCCAGCGGGGGCTGATTTATTGCATCTAGTCTAGACACGATAAATCAACCACCCAGCACTCTCCTGTCGACTCCGGTACTCAACCAGGGTGAGAGGCATGGGCAGAGTCAACGGGAGAGCATCAGCTGTCGACTTAACGCAGTGAAGACACCACAGTAAGTAGATTTAAGTACGTTATTCACGTAGCTGAAGTTGCGTAACTTAGATAGATACTGCCTCCTACTGTAGACCAGGCCTAAGGCATCAGGCCATGGAGCTTTCATTTAGCTCTCACAAGCAAGATTGTTGGAGGTTTATGAATGGGAAGTTTACTCACTTTTACTAAGGAGTTCTCTGCAGACTTACCATAACCACCCAGTAAAGTCAGATTCTCCCCCCCCCCTTGTCTGCACTGGTCTTTACACTCCATGTATGGCCCTGTCTACATTTGGTTTCCCAACCATGTTTGAAAAATATGATTTGTGTTTAAAACACTGGTTTGTTTGGGCCAATATCAACAAGACCAAACTGTTTTATAATGGTTTTGAAAAATCATCTTTGAACCCGCTGTCTGCAAAGATGATCTTTGATACCAATCTGAAAACAGTTTGACCTTATTTACTTTGGCAAGCCAAACCATGCTGGAAGCCAGCTTAACTGGAGTTGAGTTTAAAACCATTCTCCTTTGGAGCCAGAATCTCAGCTCGTGTCCGTCGGCATAGCTCCATTGAAATCAAACATCAAACACTCAAACATCAGTTTAGACCAGTTGAGAATCTTCCCCTTAGTTTTCAGACATGGTTCAAGACTCTGTGTCTGATTCTGAACACATTTACACCAGTTTTTCTCTGGTGGTGTAATACTCCATTGACATCGGTGGATGTAGTCCTGATTTACATTTGTGAGAGTTAGGTCAGAAACAGACCAGTGTACAGAGAGCCCTTGAGAACCTCAAGCAGCAGTCACTGATCTCCTAGCCAGGACCTCATGTGGAGCCTCATTCCTTCCATTCCATAGCCCAAGGAGTTGCTGTTGGGAAATATGAGAAACTTCCACTTTTTGGACTGAACGGGTTCCCTTTACAACGCTACTAGCCTGTGGGCTTGATCATCCTCACACTTACATCACTGTGAATGGAAAATAACTCAGCTGAAGAAACTGCAGGTGCAAAACTGACAGCAGTTTCTGACCCTTTGTACCTTGCACCATAGCAGTACAGATCGTCAGCACTAGGGCCAGCTCTAACAGTTATTTTGTATGATGTTCAGGAAACACATTCATTTTAGGATAAAATTTTCAAGAGTGCCTTAAGTTCCACTGATATTTTTCCCCCAAAGTTTAATTAGGATTTTTATAATGGCATTACATTTTGTAATTATCTAATTACACATTGTAATTATCTAATTACACATTGTAAATATGTCATTACATGGATTTTCACCAAATTCATAATTATATTTAATTACACTAATTGCACCAATCTAAACTAATCAACTACAAAAATACAAGGAAATGTCATATGAATTAAAGCTACAGGAGAAAAAAATTGTGAGGCTGATTCAACATTCCTGATGGAGCCCAAATCTCTCAGTGAAGTCTAAAGGAATTCTGGGTGCACAAGAAATGCGGGACTGGGCCTCAAGCTGGTGAGAAATAACTCACAAAACCAAATATACCAGATGGGTTTCACTGGGAGCTGCAGGCATTTAGCACTTCAAAGAATCCTGCCCTAAACATATGTTTGTTACCTCGACACAGGGAGGCATCACTTTAACTTTAGCCTATCGGACATCATCCTGAGAGGTGCGGAGTGACTTCGGGGGTGGATGGTGTTCAGCATCTCCTGGGAGCATGCTGTTAGTACTGTTCTGTGAATTTACTGCCTCTTCTGGGGTTCCTCTCATAACTTTAGGATTTGAGCATAGTTTTTGTTGTGTGAATAACAATACTTTTCTGACTGTATTAAAATGAATATTGTTATGCATAAATGTAATTCTTTACTAATGAGAGGCTTGTTTTTCTGTCAGATACTGATGCCTCCAGGGAGGGCTTCCATCATCGAAATATATGGTAGTTTTGATGCATTTTCAGTAATTAAATCTCTTCTTCAATATTTATATACATTTCCTTCCTTAGGGGAGCAATCCTGAGATAACCAATGGAAATCCTGTTGATCAGAGAGAGAGACAGACAATTATAGAGTATTCCTTTTTTAAAAATCACTGTGCAATCTGTAATTAAAATTGGTGTATTGTAAATACAGTTTTGCACATCTCAGATGAAAATGAACTGTTGGTTGTCAAACTTACAGTGTGTTTAGACATTGCCATCATGAGATAAATGATCAGAGAGTAACATTATATTTCCCCCTGGATGCAGACTTGCAAGTCCAAATAACACTCATAATTTAATGATGGTGTATATGTGAGCTGGCTATTCCCAGGAATCCAGAAGTGACACGACTCCAATAGGGTACTTTGGGTGCACTTTAAAATGTTGCGTTTGATCTTCTGCAAATCAATTCCCATGGAAATCTTGTTTATTGATCTTTCTATTCTGTCTAATTGATAAAATCACTTTTTCTGCAAACAGTAAGTGGTGATCATGCTTCCTCTGCTTGTCACAAGAATCCCTTTCAAAGCCTGCCCTTCAGATGAACTGAGCCAGTGTTTTCAACTGGTGGGTCACAACCCACTAGGGGAGTTGTGACAGGCAATCATAGGCCTCATGAGGCAGCAAAAAATGTATTACAATCTAAAGCAAAGAAAATCTTGCTCCATTTTCTCCGTGCCCTTATCTTCAAAGTCAACTATTCTCTCTCAGCCTCTTGAAACACACACATTATACTGGCTTATCATTGTTATCATCAATGTATTATTTACTCTTACTTGTATAGTAAATGTAAAAGGAAAATTTTAATTGGAGATTACTAACATAAAAAGATTAAGATCCAGTAAGTAGTTGTCCAGTAAGCAGTGGGTTTTCTCACCTTGTAAAATGTCATCTCTCAAAAGACTAATTTTCATTATATTAAAATAAAAAAAGAAAAACCTGTGTTAATAGAACAAAAAGGTTACAAAGCCAAAAGTTAGGAAATGCCAGATTTAATGTTGTCCATTTTATAAAACTTTAAAAATTGAAAAAATAAATATTCCATCATGTGAATCTATATTTCCTCCCCCAATGAGTCATCCATGGGGTTGGATCTTTAGAAGAATCCTCTACCACTTGAGCTAATGAAACAACTAATAGTAATAGTAGGCTGTTATTTTCTATGGGAGCTACCTCTAAAGGGGGATGGAAATGCATTTTACCAGCAAGGCTATTTGCTAAACAGTAAAGGAATGTTGAGACTCAGGAATAAGGAGTACAGTTACAGGTTCTGGAGGGAAGTGTGCTATAGTGCCTTCTGCCTTTGTTCCCCACCCCAGAAGCTTCTTGTCCCTAGCTCCTCCCCTGTCTCTGCCCCCCCACCCTCTCCTGCTATCTACCCCTGTGCCTGCTTATCCCCATTCTGCCCAATGATTCTCCCTCTCCATCCCCTACTTCTGTCCTCCCTGCCCCAACTCTGGGTCCTGACCCTGCCACCGCTCGCCAGCATCTGCCCCAATCCCTGCCCTCTGCTCCTCCCATCATGGCTGCTGCTTTACCACATACCCCACTCCTATCCTCCCCTATCCCTGGCTCCTGCTCTCAGGCAGACAGGTGGTTAGGGCTAGAGGGAGCTCAGCCCCTGCCAAATCTATCTACCAGCTCACCAACTTTTCTCCAATTTTGACTGGACCATCTACATGTGCATGTCCAGCCTGGCAGGTGAAGCCCCATGTCCAACAACACCAGGGCCAGAAAAGGCACAGGACAGGAGGAGGTATACTTCTGTGCATGGACTTATGCATCATGTGGCACTGTTGCAAACTCCTCTGAATCTGTGAGCAGCAAGAACCAACAGGCCAGAGCTGGGAGCTGAGACCAGCCCGCTGTGGCAGAAGCCACCACTACATGTGAGTGTCAGGCAACCTTATTCTCCAACACCCCCTCCCTGGATCCTTAATAGCACAGCAGCTATTATGTTTCACTCAGCCATTGCAAATAATATTTTCCACACACTGCCTATGCTCCTGCCCCTCTTCTCTCTTGTTGCTGTCACTATCTCCTCCCATCTTCTGCCACCCACTGTTTCTGATCTTGTCTCCTGCCCCCCATCCCGGGCTGGAGTATGCTCAGTCTCTGTGGTGATGGTGCATGGATCATCCAGTCAGCACATAGGAGTTGTGAGCACTGGAACATGCTCAGCACAGATGGAATCTTTGAAGAATTTAGCTGCCAAGCTCTAACAAATTCTACTGAGCATGAACAAACTAAGATTTTTCAGAGGTTTGTAACTTGGCCAGATTTTCACATGGATGGCAAAAGGCATATCTGACACCAGAGTATCTCCTCCCTTCCAGATATCAAGTCCCTGTTCCAAAGCATGGGAACTCTAGAGCTTCTCAATGAAATAGTTGTAAGAATGTTTTAATATTAGCAAAACAACATATTTTTCCATAAACTCATCCTATGAAATTGATGAACCATTGTAACAAACTTCCCCCCAAAAAATAATTTCTTAGGCAGATATCCAGCATGGAAAAGTTCAGCCTGAATGTTTTACATTTGGCAAAGTTATAAGCAAATGAAAAGAGGATCATATCATGAAATGTCTTACACAATCTTAATTAAAGGCATCGTCACTGAGCCACCTATGATTAACAAAGAGCCTAGTGCATTCTTATCAACTGTCAGCTTTCAAAATATATATTTCTTCCAGGAGATTGATCAGTGTAGCAATGGCTGCCCCATGCCATCCTTGTGTGGTGAAAGAATGGCTTAGACTGCAAGTGCAGTTATTTTTCCTTCAATTGAATTCCCTGCTGTGTATCAATCTGCCCATGGGAGTGGAAACCATGTCTCCCTGATACATTACAGGGATGGGATCCTGTGGTGAGAGTCCAGAGATGACCCCATTGTGACGAGTTGGATCACAGAAACCCCCTTGGGAGCTGCCACCAGATGAGCAAAGACTACCCCTGCTTCTGTTTTCCCTGCCAGCTCAGGACTCCAGCACCCTGTCTTGCTGAGCCAGACACTCCCGTCTGGCTCCAGACACAGATCCAGGGTCTGAATCTCCTGTCCCAAAGCTGCAAGTTTACCTGAAAACAGCTCACAGTAGTGTGCTTGTCTTTAGCACTCAGATGCCCAACTCCCAATGGGGTCTAAACCCAGATAAATCCGTTTTACCCTGCATAAAGCTTATGCAGGGCAAACTCATAAATTGTTCGCCCTCTATAACACTGATAGAGAGATATGCACAGTTGTTTGCTCCCCCAGGTATTAATACATACTCTGAGTAAATTACTAAATAAAAAGTGATTTTATTAAATACAGACAGTAGGATTTAAGTGGTTCCAAGTAGTAACAGACAGAACAAAGTAAGTCACCAAGCAAAATAAAATAAAATGCACAAATCTATGCCTAATCAAACTGAATACAGATAATTTCCTCACCAGTTCCAGAGTGCTCCCTTTTACAGGCTAATCTCCTTTTAGCCTGGGTCCAGCAATCACTCACACCCCCTGTAGTTACTGTCCTTTGTTTCAGTCTCCTTCAAGTATCCTGGGGGGTGGGTGGAGAGGCTCCTTCTTTAGCCAGCTGAAGACAAAATGGAGGGGTCTCCCCTGGGTTTAAATAGACTCTCTCTTGTGGGTGGAGACCCCCCTCCTCCCTCCTATGCAAAGTCCAGCTCCAAGATGGAGTTTTGGAGTCACCTGGGCAAGTCACATGCCCCTACATGACTCAGTCTTTGCAGGCCCACGCCATTGTCCACATGGCATCTTGCATGTCTCCAGGAAGACTTCTCATGTGGATTGGAGCATTCCAAGATGCATTGTTCCTCAAGTGTCTCCTGATCAGGTACTTAACCTGGCGAATTCCTTCCTAAAGAAGCTGACCAAATGCCTCACAAAGCTTACTTAGAAATCAAGCAAGCATACAGCCCATATTCTTAACCTCGAGTAGAAAATGATATATATGTACAAATAGGATGAATAGATATAGTAGACCATAACCTTTACGGAGATATGTTACATGGCACAGGCAGCACAAAACATATTCCAGTTATGTCATACATACATTTATAAGCACCCCCTCCCCATAAAGCCTTATGGGGTACACTGTAGTGGAAACCATGTCTCCCTGATACATTACTTACATACATTACTCTGGTGAGAGTCCAGAGATGACCCCATACCTAGACAGCTGCTGAGACAGTCAGTGCAACTACATATTTTATGACCTCTGAGTAGAAATTCCAATATTTTCCTTTGCAATGCTGTATTTTGCCTTATTAACCTTGTGCTTGGTGTGTTATTATATAAAACTTAATATACTTCTGCATTGTCTTTTTTAAAGGGCCCCAGTGTTGACCTGGGGCACTTGTACAAGCCCAGAGGGAACTGAATGCACATCCTAATGTTGCTGTCAATATACATTCATGGAAATGCTCATAAAATACCAGGCAGTGCTGCTAGGTGCCCTCTCTACCTAGTGCTTGGCATAACATTAAATTTAAGACTGACTCCTGTCCATGTGGCCAAACTATTTTATAAGGCCAGGAGTAAAGTTGATGATCGTTCTGATGTGCCTCTCTGTGTATATATATATATATATATATATATCTTCCTACTGTATTTTCCACTGCATGCATCCAGTGAAGTGGGTTTTAGCCCACGAAAACTTATGGTCAAATAAATTTGTTAGTCTCTAAGGTGCCACAAGTACTCCTGTTCTTTTTGCGGATACAGAGTAACACGGCTGCTACTCTGAAACCTTCTTAAAGCAGTTATTTCTGCAGATATTCTGAACTCATGGCATAGTATTGTTAATTCTGAGGAACCTAGGCGTAAGAGTGCACTCCCTACTGATTTCAGGGCTATCCTTGTTTCCCCTCACTGATGCTGAATTTTATACTGTTGCCATTTTGTTAGCTTATTACTATTTGTACTCTTGAGCTGTTGCTTAGCAGCTCTATCAGTCTGCATTCTCATATTTTTAGCTAATTTTTACTGTATCAGTTATCCTTGTTACTGTTGACTGTGGATGAGGAGGAGAGATGGGGGATTGAGACCTAAGTGGTGATGGTAGGAGCTGAGCTCTCATGGAAAAATCCCAAGAGCCACTTCTGGACACATCAGTGAACAAGAGTGATGTCATTGTTGTGGGGTGCCTTGGTCCAGAGAAAGAGTGAGAATGCCTCTATAGCCCAGGGGCTAGGGCACTCCCCTAGAAAGGTCCAGTCCCCATGCTCCAGTGCATATTGAATTATTTATACACAGTTAAACAGCTTCAAAAGGAGGGATTGCGAGAATATCACATCAGAATATACCATAGGCCAGTGACCAGGGTACTCTCCTGAGTAGAGAGGAGGAGACACAAGTTCAAATTCCTTTGCCACATCAGGCAAAGGGGAGAACTGACCCTGTGTCTCCCACATCCTAACCACTGTGCTAAAAGTTAGGGGGGGCATTTCCTCCAGAAATTGTGTGTAGGTTTAGGAGTGCTCTGACGATGCCTACCAGATTGGGCCCCAAAAGCAAGATAGACAGAATGCTTAGCTTGTGAATCCCACTGGGACTTAGGCCTGAGCTAGACACTGAGCTGATGTGCAGTGTCAGGAGTTAGACAGCTCTGTATGTGCACTCAGCTGCTGGTGCCTTTGGGCATCTACAAGGTTAGCTGGCAGCTGAGGAGAGAGTGTATGAATTCCAGTGGTGCCTAATGTTGGACTTTAAGTGCCTTAGTGGCAGGTAGGCACCTAAGTCCTTTTGTGACTCTAGCCCTAAACCAACAACGCCAAATATACATCTTGTTCAATACAGCCTGTGAGATATAGTCCAAAGAGGCACCTTTGCCAGTGCTTTCCCCAATCAAACAACACGTGTGAGATGAATGTTATTACTGTACTGAGTAATATTAGATTCCACATTATTAATGGATATTCATGTTTAAGAGTATGTCTACACTTGGAACTGGGAGTGTGATTCCCCAGCTGGTAAGACATGCTCGCACTAGCTCTCATCTGAGCTAGCGTGCTAAAAATAGTAGCCCGTAACTGCAGTAGCACAAGCAGCAGCTTGGGCTAGCCGCCCAAGTACATACCAACAGGGTCCAGATGGGTTTGGACTCAGGAGCTTAGCCACTCCCACTGTTTGCCACTGCCTGTGCTAGCACAGCTACACTACTATTTTTAGCCTGCTAGCTTGATGAGAGCTAGCGCAAGTATGTCTCTTCAAGCTGGGCATCACATCCCCTGCTCCAAGTCTAGATATATCCTAAATAAGTTTGGTGCAGTTCAGGTTTGCAGTTCACATAAATAATGGGAGAAGGGTGTCAGCTTGAAACACAATACTTTAGTTTCTTCAAAACAGCAGAAAGCAGATGGCATTTTACAGGCTTTCAAGTCTACTGGAAACAGATCAAGAGAAAACAGAATGAGATGAACACAGCTCAGGACTGGGAGGATATGGCTGCAATAGCCAAGCTATGGCTACGTTTAGGAATACAATACCAATTGCCAGTGTAGGAGAGAGAGTGTGTCAAGAAACCAACTAGCATGCACATGTTGTTAGTGGTCCCCTCTTAGAACCAAATCCTCCTCTGCTTACATAGTCAAGTAATCCCTTTAAGGTTGGTGGAACTACTTGTTTGAGGAAGACAAAGAGGCTCTGGCTCCTAACTGTAAAGAATTGCTAATCAAAATTCTGGAAATTAAATGCAAATTTCTTGAAAACTAAATGGTGTTTGCAATGCTAATCCCTGAATATACACTGTGACATCTCTGAGTGAGAGACCATACAGTATCCCTGCCCTATTGTTTGCTGCCCATTTTAGACCCTAGGAGTCTTTGATGTTTGTAATGAGTACATTTGGACAGTATGAGTCCTACAGAAACCAGTGGAGTTACCTTGGTGTAAAACTGGAGTAACATGATGGTGAATCAGGTCCTCAATTACATCTCCTATGCGATCAGAAGCAACCTTTATCTTCCAGCAGACATACAGTAATTCAGTCTGAATTTTAAGAAAAGTAAATAAAATATTTGAGGAAATGTAATCATAGAATATCAGGGTTGGAAGGGACCTCAGGAGATCATCTAGTCCAACCCCCTGCTCAAAGCAGGACCAATCCCCAGACAGATTTTTGCCCCAGTTCCCTAAATGGCCCCCTCAAAGATTGAACTCACAACCAGGGGTTTAGCAGGCCAATGCTCAAACCACTGAGCTATCCCTCCCCCTAGCTGTCTTTGGGTGCCACTGCACATTTCTCCATGAAGTTTAACAAGTTGTTGGTGTTGGAGGAAAGAACAGGGAAACTGATCCTCTTGCATACACTTTTTAAAACCAAAAGCAAAAATCATCCCTCAAATCTACATTTAGGTTTTTGGGTTGTGGGGTTTTTTGTTTTGTTTGTTTGTGTTTTTTTTTTAATTTTCCAGACTTTAAAATACTCCACAATTTAGTTTCCTGTTGCCCTTTATAGCACAGCACAGTGTGCTTGCTAGAAAATGATGAAGAAAGCAGACCTCTAAGAGACCAGTGCATTGTCAAATTAAAGATTCTGCATGAGAGTAAAAAATATGCTTACTATAATGAGATCTTAAATACCCTGAGACTTTCCACTAGGGTTACCATATTTCAGCAAGCAAAAAAGAGGACGGGAGGAGCCCCGCCCTAGCCCTGCCCCTGCCCCTCCCACTTCCCGCCCCCCCAGAACCCCCAACCCTCCCCCCATTCCTTGTCCCCTGACTGCCCCCTCCTGGGACCCCTGCCCCTAACTGCCCCCCAGGACTCCACTCCCTATCTAAGCCTCCCTGCCTCTTGTCCCCTGACTGCCCCAACCCTTATCCACACCCCCACCCCCAGACAGACCCCTGGGACTCCCACGCCCCATCCAACC